>NC_046154.1:67082465-67382465 GCF_011064425.1 Rattus rattus
ATCATCTGTACTTCGTTCCGGTTACGTATTATTGCTAGTCAGCTTCAAGGAAAGTTCGGTCTCCACAGCAGTCAGGAAAATTTGAGCCAAAGTCCACAAAGAAGCAACAGTGCCTGCCAGCCACAGAGGCCTCGGTTACAGTGCTCCAAGGACCTGCTTGAGGCCGCGAGCTGGAACCACCAGAATTGCTGATAATAGACTGTGCTTTGGGGGCTCCAATAACGAGCTGTAATCTCTCCAGGGAAGTCCCGTGCGCTGCTGAGAACAGCCAAAACCTCGGCTGCAGGGGAGGTCTCCCTGGGAAGGTTAACCGCTGGGACAAGCTAAACTTAGCACAGCCTAGCTCACATGGACAGTGCGTTCCTCAGCTTCTGCTTCATCTTTAGCACAGCCTAGCTCACAGCGGACGATCGTTCTCGACTTCTCTTCATCCCTTTAGCACAGCCTAGCTCTGGCCGGACCGGCAGTGGACAATCCGTTCCTAAACCTCTTCATCCTTCCGTGAATAACATTGCTGGGCCGAGATGAAGAAATAGATGTTTCTCTTATAAAAAAAGATTAATATTCTGTGTGTATCAATTAAAGCTGAAGTGTCTGACGTTATTCCTTAACCATCTAGTTCCCAAATAGCAGACAGAGACCTTTAAATGGCCCCAAAGCTTAGGCCTTAGCTGGGCAGACCCTCAACTAACTCACCTGAGTTAGCCCGGCACCACCAGCCCCACCCAGCCACGTGGCTGGCACCTTCAGGCCTGTGGTACATCTGTCTCTCTAACATCTTCTGGCTGAAAGGGCCTTCCCTCTTTCTCCTTTCCAGGGTCATTGCTCCCTCCCAGGAAGTCCTGCTATCTCTCTGGCAACCACAGGCTTTGTAGCACATTAACAAGTGCAACTTGGGAGCAAGGTTTGCACCACAAAAGCTGGTTTGTGTGAGAATTCAATCATCTTGGGGCAACCAGATGGAGAGAGAGGTACAGAATTTTGCATTTGAATACATAGTCGCACCAGACCAACCCCAATACTCTTAGACTCAAACTGTAAACAAATCCGTTTGCTTTCACCTTTTAACCTGTGTCTGGGGAAGCAGTGGGCCAGTGGAAGCTGTTATAAGATCCACATCAGTTTTTCATAATAACAATTTCCTGTCTGAGTAAGGTAGAATCACGCTGTCTTATCCTCTAGTCACTGTGTCTCACGAGGATATTCCCAGTGTCACTGAGCAATAAAGTGGGTTTAACTCAGCAAGAGGTATTAGTTTTGCTGAGGAGCACAAGAGACTAAACTTGTGAAAAGCAAGGGACACAGAGGGGGATGTCCATGTGTATTTAGATGTCATTATCCTAATACTGGATGGTACTGTCATCTCAGCAATTGGTGACGACCTCACGATCCGGCTGGATTAGCTAATTCATAATCAGTGGGAACAGAAGAGCGACAGGGTCAGGTCTCCAGAACTTCTGGCATTCAGGGTGGAAGCGAACAGGACATACGGTTTCACAGGTTCGGGGAGGTTTGAGGTTGACCTTGGCAGGACAGCCATGTTAACCAGGAAAAAAGAATTGATTTTTACACAGTCTAAAAGCGTCTCTCCTTTTGTGCCAAGAGACATCTAGGAAGCGGTCCTAGAGACACACTCCAGTAACAAAAGGCTGTTCTGTCTGTTGACAGTGAGAATGGAACACTGCTATATTTGCAGGATAATTAGTACAGGAGGCTGGGTGAACTGTATTCCTCTCAATAGAGAAGCCCACAGAAGATAGAAACACGTGTCATGGGACCTAGGGTGAGACCCATTTACACAAGTTCAAAGCAGGGGCTTGCGACTGCACAGAGAGGGCACCTATTAGGGCAGGAGGGAAAGAAGGTGGAAGGAAGAGACTGACTTCAAGATTGGCCGGACACAGACAGTCAGTGTTAAAACAGCTGAGGAGTGACAAGTGGTTCCAGATACATGGTGGAGGAGCAGAGTGGTGTTTGGTTCACCACCATTGGGATGTGAGGATGAGGTTTTTAAGTAGTCTGTTTTGGTTTGGGTTTTTTAGTTTGGTTCGGTTTGGCTATGTTTGTGTTTTGACCTACATGTATGTCTGTTGCATTGCCAATGTCTGTCATTCTGCAGAGGTCATAGAGATTGCCAGATGCTCTGGAACTGGGTTAGACAGTTAAGTAGCCATGTGGGTGCTGGGAGTAGAACCTGGGTCTTCTCTGAGGGCAGCCAGTGCTCTAACCACTGGGCCGTCTCTCCAGACCTTGCACATTTTTATTTGTTGGTTATTCTTCTTTGGGCCCTTGAACATGTATGTATGTCACTAGCATCTATATGTGTCATCAGTTTGCCAGTCTTTGGACTACAAGCCACCTGGCTCACAGGCCTGAGCCAAGGGAAAAGTGTGAACTTCTGAGCTACAGAAGTGGAGGACAACACACAGGGAGTTGTCTAACGTGGGGGTCCTATTTTAAATGGGCCCGAAATTTGACCCACATGAGCTACACTTCACATGGTGTAAGTCAGTAAGCATCATAAAGCACCCTGAACATGATCCTGGGTGGTTTTTTATGACAATTAAAATAGGGAAGAAGTTAACGGTGAAAATATTTTAGATTTCCTAAAATTGCTTTTGGGGACACAAGGTTTTGGAAATCTACTAAACGATTCCTACTAATTGCTATCAGGGTGTAAAGAAGCACTGGGTTGAAAAAAGGTCTATGTCTTAAAATTGTAAAACACACCCCCCTCGCCCTTCATACTCTGAAGCCGAAGAGACTGTGGATGCAGGCGGAGAGAGGAACTGCTGCTCCTACTGTACCCCTACCCCAAAGCAGGGCAGCCATGCCTCGTTCCCAAACTCAGGAACTGGAGCCAGGAGGGAAAAGGAGGAACTGGAAGGTTGTCCCCTCAAAGGGATAATGTGACAAGAAGCCAGGCAGTCAGTCCACATCAAGCAGGAATATTTGGAAGGTTGGCCAATGGTTTCCAAGTCCAAAGGAAGAATGCTTCCCTCCTTAGGCGTGGTGATATAGTCTTATAAAACATCTCTTTGCAGTCTAAGACATGAAACTTGCTGGACCTCTAAGCCAGAGTTAATAAATACTACATCTTGAGGGTCATAAGATTTAAGATGCAACCGCCAGCCCTCAGGAGGAGCAGAGGTAGGCGGATCTCTATGAGTTCAAGGCCAGCCTGATCTACAAAGTCTCAAGACTGCGGGCCTCTGTACAGGGAAAAGCTCTGTATCTTGGAAAAAAAAAATAAAAAAAATAAAACTGCTAACCTACTGAGCACTCCAGCCTGTTTGTTTAACCTTTGAAGAGAACAATGCACACCAAGGCGGTGTTGGTGAGTCACCCTTTTGAATCCCAGCACTCCCAGGGGGCAGAGAGTAGAGGTGGATCCTGTGTGGATTTGAGAGCCTCCTGATCTATAGTGAGTTCCAAAAAACCACGTTACAGCAATGAAACCTTGTCTCAAAAAAAAAAAAAAAAATAAGCTAAGATATAACTTTAATCTTAAGTGTCTCTTCCTTGCCCCTATTAGGGATGAGTGTATATGTGTTAAATATGTGAGAAATTGCTGAAAACTACTGCAAAAGTCAAGAAATCTTGTACAGTACATACCTGCATAAATGCTAGAAACAGCACGTGGGTATATCTTGATAAACAACACATATATTACATTTGCTGTCTGCGCCAGTAGAGGGTCAGTTAGAGTCAGTGACAATCCCTTGTAAAAACTCCGTGGAGATTTCCTAGTCTTCATAGCTTCCCCATGATACCTTCCATACCATTTCATAAACATAAGAACTGTCCTTTCCCAGGGTCACAGAGAGAAAACAGATAGTCATACTTCAACAGGCATAGACAGACTACGGCAGACAGATTACAGACAAGAAGCCAAGAAACTGCCAAGTTTCAGATGAGAAAGACACGGGGTGAAAAGTGCTAAACTTGGGCTCCCTGTTGGGCAAACTTCTCAGGAGGGAATCCTTTTGGGTTTTTTTTCTTAATGTGATACTGACAGATTTTGGTGCCTCTGGGGTAATCTCTGATGTATTTAATCTATAAAATGTAGGCATCTTTTAATGCTTAGGCAGGAGAGCTGACAAGTTAGATACAAAAACAAAACAAAAACAAAACAAAAACAAAACAAAAAAAAAACCTAGATACTAGTTTGCTTTGGTGTTTTTAGTTTAATACTTTACTTCAGTTAATACTCTTGAATATCAAAAGGAGTCTCAGAGGAACAGAACTCATACGGTGATTTATGAGATGGAAGGGATTTATTATGAAAAACATCTCACACAATTATTAAACTTAGGCAAGTCTAGAGTCTGCAGAGGTATGGTGTGCTAGAGACACAGGGGAGTCAGGGCTGGGCTTCCACTTCCAGCTAATGGGCTGGAGTCAGAACAACTGAAGATCTTCAGTGGGGAAGAGAAGCCATTACTGCTGGCTATTTTATGAGAGGGGAAGTTTCTCTTGCTCTGCTGAATCCAGGCTGTTTTTATTTGGGCCTCGGTTGATTGGTGAAGTCACGGCTAAACACATTCTCATACTCCCAAAACACCTACAACTATGGCTGGCTACAGCAGACCCATGCAAAGCTAACATGGTGAAGTAAAACTGTGATCATGCATGCCCTAATGGATGCTGCCTAATTTTACATGTGGGGAGAAGTCAGGCTAGGAGTAGCTGACTGAAATTCAGCCTTGTCTCTCCAGTTCCAGAAAACTGAGAATGTGGTAAAATGGCCGACTGTCACCTTGAAGAGGCCCAGGTCTCCATGCCTACCTATAAGCTCTCAAACATGTATCCAGTCAACTAGCCGCTGTAGAGGCCTACTGCTCATTCCATTGTTTGGAAATTAAAATACCATTTCCGAGGCAAAAGAATTGAAAGTTGTAAAAAATGTGTGCCAGGTTTTTCTGTGAGTACGGACCTTGGGGCCAGGCTCAGACAGCCCTCCTGGGCCACACCAGCAGCAGGATCCCAGGACCAGGAGCAGGAAGCGGGCTCGGGCTCAGGGCTCTCTCTCTCTCCTCCTCCTCCTCCCTCCCTCCCCTCCCTCCCTCCTCCTCCCTCCTCTCCTTTGAGACTTTCAGTGACCATGGGTGACTCAGGAGGGTGTTCCAAAGTCCCTTCTTGCTGCAAGCAGGAAGGAGGTGAAGCGCTCTTAGGATAACCCAGCAAGACTGAAAGCCATACTGCAAATGTCTCAGAGCTACACCATGCTTTCCCTCGCGTACTCCACGCAGAGAACTTGCTGGGTGTCCCTAACATCCTGGGTCAGGTTCCAACCCTCAGGGTGACTCCTTCAGGGTTCCCCCTACCCACCCAGGGCACCTGCCTCCCATCCCTGGACTCAGGCCTGGTGACACCCTGGTGGCCACCTGCCTGATCAAGAAAGTCAGGTCTGAAAAAAGCTTCCTCTCATGCAGGCAGGTAACCTGACCTGTTTCTTAGGCCTAGAAAGTCCCCAAGGAGTCTGTGGGTCCCCCCTGGAGAGAATTCCGAGGCAAAGAGGGAAGGGATGGATTAGGGTTCATGATACCCTAGCCTAAGCTGTGACTATAGAAAGGAATCAGGCCTCGCATTGACAAAGCTTTAAACCCAGGGCACCCTGGTTTCCGTCCCTTCTCTTGAGGCAGCCCTGTGGGAAAAGGGCAGAGTGAAGACCTCAGGTGGGACCCCGTCTGAGGCTCCTTGAAGTCTAACCCCTCTGAGCCTCACAGTAGGCTTCTCTGCCCACTGTTCAGTGCCCTCTGACGTCAGACAGGACTATTAAAAGTAATTATAATTAGCTTCTAGCTTTGAATAGAGTCACATTCCTGTAATCTGATTACTTGGTAGCAAAGGCGGGGATCAAGAATCCGAGGCCAGGGCTGTAGAGATGGCTTAGCGGTTAGGAGCACTGTCTTCTCTTCCATATGTTCTGAGTTCAAATCCCGGCAAACACATGGTGGCTCACAACCATCTGTAATGGGATCTGATGCCCAACAAATAAATAAATCTAAAAAACAAACAAAACAAACAAACAAACAAAAACAGAATCTGAGGCCAGTCTGGAACATAATGAATTCCAGACCAGCCAGGGACACACAGTGAGGCCACAAAGCAACAGCCCCCTCTTCAGTGGCACCAGCCCCATTTCAAGGGCTCAGACGGATGACAGAACCCCCCAAAGTCACAGAGAGTCCCAGAGGACCGTGCAAGCTTAGGACACTGGGTGCCTGGGTATCACAGCGCTTTTATTCCATTGGCTTTCTTTATGGCTTGAAGAAAGGGTAGGAACTTAGGTGGCCCTGTCATCTTGTCACACTTCAGCAGCAGGGAAGCACAAAGGGACGAGGGGAGAGATTGACACAAGTTTGCTAGAACTTCTCCAGATGCCACTCCTGGGGCCTTTCTCCCCAAACACAGCCACGTGGACGTAACACGAGGCACCCCTCCCTTCTCCCTCTCTCCTCAAACTTCAGACAAGGAAGAAATGTTTGGTGGGAGTGAGGAACCTGATTTTAGCTGAGGGGGAGCACCTTTGGGGAGACAAACTGGGTTTTGAGCCACTGGGTTGGCTATCAAATCTAATTATCCCATGGGGACACCACCACTTTGTTGGGTGCTCCAGCACCATTCGATTGCCGAGGACTTGGCGCGGCTGTGAGCTGAGCAGAACTCTCCTCTCTTCCCCTGCTCCCATGGGTGGTCCTGACCCTCAGAGGACCTAACAGTGGCTTCAGGCCAGCCCTGCCTTCCATCCTGTTCTACCTTGATGGGCATAGTACTCCTCAACAGGTTTCCCATGCTCTCCAGCCTGACCAGGCTGTTGCTGTGTGTGAGGACTCACAGAAAGCGGGTGGCCACGCATTCAGAATCCCTTCTGTGAGTGAGCCAGCGTGCCTGAAACCTCCTGTCATTTCAGATGCTGGAGGCAGGCAGAGTGTTTCAGTGTCGCTCCGAGTCTGGAAACTTAGGACCTCAGCCCCCCAGTCTCCTCATGTCCAGTGATAAAGCAGGGCACATCCATGGTAGGGAAAGAAAACTTCTGTGCAGGAAGCTCACAGAAACCTTTCTAGGGGATCAGGCTGATAATCCTGGGGAAAGTCACAGGGGAGAGAGAGGCTTCTGGGGAGCGACCTGGGAGCAGTGGGGCTGTTACCTGACTCAGCTTAGGTTGTCTGGATGCTGCCCAATCTCCTCTTGCTAATGTCCTCCACCTGCTCTTCCAGGTCCCGTGGGTCTCAGAGCACAGTGGTTCAGCTCACCAGAGCCAGCCACTGCCACTGGGCGCCCTTTTCATCCCAAGACCCCCTCCTTTTCCACATGCTCCCCAGCTCCCTGCGAAAGCGACAAGCGTCTGTGGGTCCAGGCACCACCGGAGGGTGTGCTGGCTGGCAGTAAGCTGTGTTCCAGACCATGGCCAGTCGTGCTAACCTGAGTCTGTGTTTCAGGGTAGCAACTGTGGGTGGACCTGTCCTCTTGTCAGGCTTCCCCAGCAGAGAAGCACAAGGGACAAATGAGATGTTGGCACAGGTAGAGAGTCCTCCATTGCCTCCTGGAGGACTCTGACACCTCCACGCCAAAAGGAAACAAAGTAGAAAGTCTCATGGTCTGTCTCCTTGGGTAAGTCTGGGATCACTGCCAGATATACGCAACCTGAACAGAGCAGTTTTCCCTTCAGTCCGACACTGACCAAGAAGACTTTAAACAATGTTCACTAGGTCCTTTTTTAGAAGGATTAAAGATAGCTGCTAAAAGGTTTTCTATTGTTAGCCAGTCAACTCCAGATATTTTTTTTAATTATAAAAGCTAAATGATGGTGAAGATGATGATGACGACGACGACGATGATGCCAGTGTTTAACAAGAGAACTGATTGGTGCCCTTTACACAAAACGAAAGCCACCATCATCCCCTGAGCTCTGTCCCAGAGGACATCTTACCTTCCCTGCCCCTGCACACATCCATCAAGTCTGTCTGCATGTCGCTTTCCTATCTCAGGAGGCTTTGCTCAGCAAGGCCTTCCCGCCACCGTGTGTCTTACTCTGTGAACTCACTATTAAGTAGGGCCAGTGACCACATGTCAGCCCTGCATGCTTCTGGGAACACACCCGGGCTGTCATAGCATAGACAGGATGTGGGTGACAGGATAAGCTCACCCCTAACACCCTGAACTTCCAGAACACAGGGACTGTATGCCAAACAAGCTCCCAACACCCACCAGCTCCTACTTGCTCCCAAATCCTCTCCATTCACTGTGTCTTTCCACAGCAGAATGTGGATGAATACACACCCAGCAGGACCCAAGAGGATGGGAACCAGCATGGACCCTCCAATGGGAACCATGAAAATGATAGAAGAACCTGCGTGTGCATGTTATCTGTGATGGTGAGTGCGCTGGGGAGTGTGTGTGTGTGTGTGTGTGTGTGTGTGTGAGAGAGAGAGAGAGAGAGAGAGAGAGAGAGAGAGAGAGAGAGGGAAACAGAGAAAGAACAGAGAAAGAGAGACAGAGACAGACAGACAGATGTTTCAGTAAAACCAAAAAAAAAGCAGAACGGTTCCTGTCGTGCCCTAGCTCCGAGGGATGGTTGGAACGAGCGCTAATTTATCTCCATTAGTATCTCCTGCAGCTCTGCTAGCCGAGCTCTCTGGTTCCAGCTACCCTGTAAAACTGTGGTTCTAGAAGTCCAGCAGCGGCTGACCTATCGAGGCCACCCGCCATGGACTCTCCCCACACTCCCGGCAACCGCCCCCTGGTAGTTAAAGTGTAAACTCCCAACAACCCAGAAAAATCAAGACTCAACAAACTGTAACCAACCATCAGATTTATATGTTAAATGCTCAGTCCACAATACATCCACACAATAAACTCACAACCAATTGATAAGGATATAAACCGCCCACCTAGATAAGATAAATTTGCCTTCAGAAACCCATCCCAGCTACCTTGGCGATTCAAGACCACCGTGATCTGGGTCATCCTTCTCCTTCTCCATCTTGATTCTCCTTCCTTCTTCTCTCCCAACTTACAAGTTTGTCCCCGCCTTATCTTTCTACTGTCCAATCATGGCCTTGACCTCACTGGTGCCAGTCCTCACCTGTATATAGACATCCACCTACAGACAGACAGAGAGACAGAGAGCGAGCACATGTGCTTTGGGGGTACAGCTGTTTTTTCCAGATCAATTCTGATGCAGAGTTTACAAGTGGAGCAGTGTGGAGGGGAATCCTGTATTCTTAGCTGATGTGAGAAGCATCCCTGGAATGCACCCCGGAATGGATCAAAAAGCCACCCCTCCCCACATTTACCCAGATCAAATGTGACTTATTCGAAATAGGTGTTTGGGGCCAGGTGCCTTCTACAGGCATGGAGAGACCGGCTACCTGCATCTTGCTTGGTTGAGCGGGTGGCCTGGTCAGTGTACACTTCAGTCCTGTCTGTATGGTCATGCTTTTCCCTGCCCTCTTATACCTAAATCTCCTTCTTTTTTGCCATAAAATGATGTCAGCCATGGTATTTAGGGTCCACCTGAATCCAGTGTGACTTTGTCTCAACACCTTCAAAACTGTACTTTTTTTTTTTTTTTTTTTTTTTTTTTGAAACAGGATTTCTCCCTGTAGCTCTGGCTGTCTTGGAACTCACTACGGAGACTAGGCACGCCTTGAACTCACAGAGATCCTCCTGCCTCTGACTCCTGAGGGCTGGAATTAAAGATCTACTATACTCAGTTCAGAAGATTCTCTTAGGGGGACAAAGTCAGAGAGCTCAAAACATGCCAGGAAGAAGGCAAGGACAGACCAGGCACAGAACCCACAGCGTGTGAGCCGTGCGGGCAGGCGCACTGGGTGTCTCGAGCAAGGGCAAAAGTGAGGCCTGGTTCCCAGCACGGCAGAATAACAAGAGTGGGCAAGCAGGGCTCAGCCTTAGCTGGGACTGGGTTGAAATGGGACTGTTGGTCCCAGAGCGGGGTGGGTGAGACTCTCCTAGGAGCTGCAGCCGCGGCTCCACAGTCAAGAGCACATGCTGATCTTACAAAGGACAGGCCGCCATTCCCCGCACCCACGGCAGCTTACAACCCCCACAACTCCAGCCTCTGGGAATTTGACACCCTCTTCTGGCCCCCAAAGGTACTAGGCACACATTCGAACAAAACACTCACACGTATAAAATAAATCAATCTTATAAAACAAACAAACAAACCTCTCAATAAACCAGGTGACACACACATGTAATCTCAGCTTTGGAAGGTTAGGGCAGGAAGAGCAGAAATCGCAGGACATCCTGGAATTTATATTAAATAATATTGAAGTTAATACCAAAGAGAGCTACATGAGCATGAGACCGGGTCAAATAGGTAAATCAATAAATGCATGGATGCATGACAGACAGATGGATGAACAGACAGACAAAAAACTTCCTATATTAAGTCAGTTTTACATGCAGGAAAAGTATTTGCTTTATTACATTGAGCAGATTTTCAAAATTCTAGGAAAAGCCAACACCCTAGGCCATAAAAATGAGTTACTGTGGGAAGAGAAGATGGAAATGAAGGCAGAGAGATGGTTGAAAATATCTGAGGATATATACACATGGCCTGCAAAAGCTTTGTAAATTTTGTAAGACATTTGAGACCTTGAGTTTGGAGACAAACGTGTACCTCTGACTGCAATACCACATAGAGCCACACGGTGGCGCGACGACTCCATTAGTTTTTCTTTACCCGGCTGGCTCAGTGGTTATTTTTGCTAGCTTTGTTCTCGTACTAGCTAGCAAATACCATAAACGCCTTATTTGTTTGTTTGTTTGTTTGTTTGTTCTTTGTTCGTTCGTTTTAAATTTCTATTTTGTGCCTCTAGCCCTATCTTTAGTCACTTTCACACATACATTGGGTGTCGCTGACCAGAGATGGTCAGAGACAACAATGCCACTTGAGGCAACAGAGGAAGAACCCTGAAAAGTGGGGAAGGCCTGGTACAGGCAGCCCCAGCTCCTCCAAAGGCTAAGGTAGGCACATCTCTCAAAGCTGTTCTAGCCCAGCCAGGGCAATATACCTGTCTCCTTGCCACTCTCTCTCGCAAAAAAGGGAGGGTTGGGGGGCAGGAGAACAGGAAGGAAAACCAACCCTATCCAGAGTGGTGGATGAAGTGCAGATACTGTATTTGAAACTATAGAAAAATTCAACGGTATGAAACTAAAATATACAACAACATTTGAAACAGAATATTTGTCAAATCCCAAACCACAGCCCATGTTAAGGGCCGTCCAAAAGAAAATTAAGTTCCTCCTTTGTTCAAAATACCCTGGCCTGCCCCTCCCCAGCCTTATTTAGTCCTTGAAAGTCTTTGAATGTAATATATAGTCCTTTTTTTTTTTTTAACCAGGTGGTGATGGTGGTGCACACTTATTTTTTTTTTAAAGATTTATTTATTTTATGTATGTGAGTACACTGTAGCTGTCTTCAGAAGAGGGCATCAGATCTCATTACAGATGGTTGTGAGCCACCATGTGGTTGCTGGGATTTGAACTCAGGACCTCTGGCTCTTAACCACTGAGCCATCTCTCCAGCCCTATACAGTCCTTCTTAATGGCATCTAATAACAGTACATATTTATAGAGCACACCATGATAATGCATGTATGCACCATGTAACGACAGAAACACGTCTAGCTCTCCCATCCCAGGGACCAGCTAATATTCTTTGTTCTGGGGGCCTGAGAATTCCTCTCTCCTAGTTGTTTCTGAAATGTGTGTTACATTGTTGTAAATTACCCTGGCCATGCTGAGCCATGGACACCAGAAATATCTCTAGCGTGCTGCCTACCTCCGCTACCCCCCCAACCTCTGTGTCACGCTCCATAGCTGTGACAAATCATTGACAAACAAATGGAAGACAGATTACTGGGGCCCAGGTTTCAGCTGGTGACCCACCGGCTCTCACTTTGGGCATCGGCTGATAGAAGCACCTGAAGTACATAGCGTAAGAGAATATTATTCAGCCCCATGAAAGAAAGGAATCTAGCCATGCGTGACAGTTGATTGGCTGGAGGGGCATTAAAGTGAAATAAAGACTAAAAACTAATATTGCACATTCCTGTATATTGAAGCTAAAAACAAAAACAAACAAACCACAAAAAACCTAGGTCAGGTCTCAAAGACCCGGAAACGGCCGTCAGTGCGGCCCACAGCTGTTACGGTTTGATCCGAAAGCTCCTGTGTGGAAGACTTGGCCGCAGACCGATGGGGAGTGATTGGCTCCTGAGGCTCTGACCCCATCAATGAACAAGCACATGGATAGGTTCATAGTTTGGTGGCCCTTTGGGGAGGCGGTGCAAACTGGAAGGTGGGGTCCAGCGGGAGGAAGTAGTCACTGATCGTGCACCCTGGGAGAATGTGTTGTCCGTGGCCCTTTCCTCCTGGTCCCTTTCCTGCCCACCCCGAGTGGGCAGCCTCCTCTGCACGATGGTTGATTCTGCATCCTGGCAATTGTGAGGAGTTCTGCAATGGAATGGAACTGGGAGCGCAGAGGCTGCTAACAGACTGACTTGACTTTGTTTGAAATGTTTGGTCTTGTGTTAGAGCCCTTCTTTTAAATTACATTTCATTTGTGTGTGTGTGTGTTGTGTGTGTGTGTGTGTGTGTGTGTGTGTGTGTGTGTGTGTGTGTGTGTGTGTACATGAGAAGGTTAGAAGGTTAGAGTCTTTCTTTTACCACATGGATCCTGGGAATTGAACTCTGGTCAGCAGGCTTGACAGCAAGTGTCTTTACCCACTGAGCCATCCCACCAACCCTCATATTGGCACCTTAATGTAATGAATACCTTTGAGTTTCATCCTTTCTTTTCTTCCTCATCCTCCTTGTTCTTCCTCCTCCTTTCCTCCTCCTTCTTTTTCTCTCGATTTTCTTTCTTTTTTCTTTCTTCCAAACAAGATCTCACTCTCCGTCCTGGAACTAGCAGGGATATCCGGGTTTGCTCTGCACGGTCTCCTGAACACAGAGCCCTCACCTTCCCAGGTTCTCTCCACTACCCAGCATCAAAGAGACCAGGGATCCTATTTTCAGGATCAGATAGTTTGAAACCAGATCCTTGCTTGCCTTGCACAGAGGGTTCTTTTTAAGGTGGGGGGTGTGGCTCCTAAGGGACATCATCCCCCAAAGGAATGATAGGGACAATGCCTAGAGAAGATCCAGCCTCATCAGACATCAAAAGGCTCCAAGTGCCTCTTCCTATTAACCAGAAAAGTCTAAAGGGCCTGATATAATGACTGATAATGTTGGTCACCATATTTAACCTTAAATTGAGATGACTGTCACAGAAAGTTAATGACAGTAAGTAGGCAGGCAGGCGTTGCCGCCAAAATCACTGACAGGTTGGTTTTTTTTTTTGAGAGAGTGTTGTTTCTGGTTTTGTTTTGTTTGTTTTGTTTTAAAATCACAGCCCAGTTTGCTACAACCTTCAAAGAACAGAACAGACTCAAGCAGTCGGGGTACACACACCAAAGGGGCTGAATTAGAACTAGAAATTAGACCTAGGAATTGATTAGAGTGATCCTACACATCGTGTACAGACTACGGTTTTGGGCTGGTGGGTGAGTCCTCAAGTCTTGAGTCAAACTGCCGCCAGAGGTCACATAGGCAGTGACAGCCATGAACCCTGCAGAAAAGTCCTAATTGCTAGAATCTTCCCACACACTTAGCTCTCAGGGCAAACATGTTTTTGAAAGAATGATTTTGTTTGTTTGTTTGTTTTGTTTTGCTTGCTTGCTTGATTTTGTTTATTCACTTTTACATCCCACTCTCAGTTCCCACTCTCCTCATGCAGAACCTGCCTGCCCGCCTGCCTGGGGATCCCGTTCCCCCTAAACAGGCTGCCTGTCTGGCCTCAGTGGGAAGGGCCGTGTCCTACAGCCATCTGATGTGCTGGGGAGGGGAGGAGGAGGGTGTAGTGGCTCAGGGTGTTGCATGAAAGGTAGCTCTCCCTTTCTCAAAGGAGAAGGGAGAATGGCAGGGGTTGGTCTGCATGAGGAGGTGCAGCAGCTTTGAAATGTCACAAGATGTTGCCTCAGTGACAATGGAGGCAGTACCAGTAAGCAGTCATCAGTGTGAATGGCATTTCACCGAATCCCCTAATCAAAGCGCACCGCTATCTGCTATATTGCTGGAACATTTTGATGTATCGTTTCACCTCGATAGAACTTCTTTGCATGCGTGGTCATAAATGCCCAAACCTCTCACACACAGCCCCAGACAAATATACTGTGCCCGGCAACCCCGGGCTACACTGGGTGTGGGAGCCAAGTCTTTCCAGGCCAAGCGTAAGCATTGAGATCCTGCCTCCGAAGGGAGAGGAAGGACGAGACAGGAAAGAGAAAAAGCAGATTTTTCTACTACAGTTATTTCTGAAAGAGATTAACTTGAAAGACGAGACATAGTGGCTCGCTTTAGCTATCTATTGTTGGTGAAACACCATTACCAGGCAATTGTTAAAAAGCATGAGCTGGGCCACGAATGGGCGCAAAGCCACGGTGGTGGGAACAGCTGCGATCCATCTTTACCCACAGAAGCAGGAGGTGGGGGAGTGCACTGGGGAAAAGGCGTGCGTCTTTGAAACCTTCACGCTGTCTGATGACACGCCTCCTCATCTTTCCAAACGCCTTCCACCAACTTCAGGGACCAGTAGTTTCGGACATAGGAGCCTATGGGGCCTCCCATTCAAACCACGCCATTTAATCCCAGCACTTGAGAGGCGGGGATGAGAAGTTCAGGATTCGTCCTCATTCTCTTTCTGTCTCTGTCTCTCTGTACTCTCTCTCTGTCTCTCTGGCTCCCTCTCTCTGTCTCTCTGTCTCTCTCTCCTCTGTCTCTCTCTCTCTGTCTCTGTCTCTCTCTCTCTCTCTCTCTCTCTCTCTCTCTCTCTCTCTGTCTCTCTCTCTGTCTCTCTCTCTACCTCTCTCTGTCTCTCTCTCTGTCTCCTCTCTCTCTCTCACGTGCGCTCAGTGTGTGTGTGTGTGTGTGTGTGTGTGTGTGTGTGTGTGTGTGTGTGTGTTCAAGGCCAGACTTGGCTTCGTCAGATTCGGGTAGAATAAACAAACAAATGGAACAACTGGATGGCTCAGTTCCACCCAAGCCGACAACCAGTTCAACTCCTGGAACCCATAAAGGGGAAAGAGCCCAGTCTCCACAGTATGCAGGCTGCCATTCACACATATGTCCTTTGTCTACATACACATATGATACAACAATAATAAATGTTTAAAGAAGAAATCACTTCTGAAAATAGATACAAATTTTTCACAGAAAAGTATATTAATGGCTTTAATATTGAAGTTATGGTTATCAGGTTCTAAAAAAAAGCATAAAGTTCAAAATCTGTAAATCCCCCAAGCAATGACTAATGTTTTACCTCAGCCAGGGTACATTTTTTACCTGTACATACTTTTACTCTACATAAAGTATAAAATGGCATATATCTGAAATACTCTATTTGCTTGGTTTGATTATTGTAATTTATAAATGGTTTTAAATCTGACTTGTGTAGGAAAGACACCGCCATGTTTTTTAAGTCTGTGGGAGAATAATGTCCTATAAAATCTGTGAGAATCCCAATCTGGTCAAAGATGTGTCATTGGCCAGTGGGACCGGCACAACACCAAGTTGAAGCCTGGCTGGGAAGAATCAGGATTCGGCTGGAGGGAAAGGAGCTGGGGAGGCCCTAGTTAGGTGTCCCCAGAGACCGTTGGTGGTCAGATCTGAAGGAAGAAGAGAGGCAGGTTGGAAGGTTTCAAATCCCAGTGGATCTCAGGAGGCAGTTAGGAGAGAGGATTAGTGAGGAAGTTTCAGACACCTGAGAAGTCCAAACCAATAGCGGGTAGCAGTATTTCTACTGGGCACGTTTGATCCTCCACAATGCTGTTGACCCGTGACTGGTTTAAGCACTTTTCAACTGAATGACACCCATTTCCCCCGTGGATCACATTACAAATAAACAGACAAAAAGAACACCTCTGAAGAGCTGGCTTTGGCATCACAGGGCACTAAAGAGAGAAAATTCCTCTCCTGAAAATCAACAATGGATCAAAACAGTGAACTCTGACAGACATGACCACTTGGTAACCTTCATGGCTTCCTCTGTCCTGAGGCCCAGGCAGATTCAGGAACAGAGGCAAAGCCTGGCCCATGCTGGGAACAGTGGCATGACATCCTCCTGGTCATCTCGGGGAAGGGAGCAGATTCTGGGTGCACATCAGTTAGCCTGCTCTTCTTCACCACTCTCAACACAATAGGATCCATGAGTCAGGCTTTAACAGTGAAAATCTGCACTCAGAATAAATGTGAACGTTACATCAAACCAAAAATCAGTTCATGTCTTAAAGCCTCTCAAGTCGGACCATGGGAAAGGCAGCTTCAGTGGTGAGCTCAAGCGCCCACCGTCAACATAGGAGAAAGTTAGCTCTCCATGGCAGCTGGCATGCATATTCCACTCAGGGTAGCGACCCTAAATGAAATCTCATTATAACTGTGGGAGAGCAGAAAGAGAGGAAGGAAACCCCCCAAAGCCAAGATGGGTGACAGAGGCTCTAAGGCAAGAGGTGTGAGTAACTTTTCCACCGCTCTTCTGTAGTGTCCCATGGGTGATCGGGTAAAAGCTTTAATAAAAAGTCAATGCTCAAAGCCCAGCTCAAAGTTAGATTCATATGTATCTACTCCTTGATTAGTCAGGCCCATGCTAGCAGGGAATTTCTGTTTTAAAGTGGGTGTGGTACCTTGCTAAATTACCCATGAGGGTCTCACCATCAGTTTGAGGCTAGCCGGACTATATAGTGAATAATATGGCAACCTGAGACATGAAAAGATCAAAGCTTTGTCTCCAGCCAGGCTTGCCCCCAAACACCAAGCCAGCTATGGTGGCTCACACACCTGGGAAGGGCCCCACTGAGTGAGGTCAGGTTCTCATCTCCTTTCACCCAATCGCATTCAAACACACCCATCAATATCACCCATCCTATACCTATACCTAGAAGTGTTAGCAGAGGCCCTGGGGAAATAAGTCCTTTTTCTTGATAAAAAAGTGGTTCTTCCTGACTCTGGCAACACCCCCACTATCATGGAAGGGCCTCAGGACAAACTAAACCTTGCATCTAAAAACCCTTTCCCACCGCTGGCTTATTAACACTCATTACTTTACATATCGAATGAGCTTGCCTGCCTGTATGCATGGGTGTACCACATGCATGCTCTGTGTGCTCTTAGGTCAGAAGGGGCACTCACTGGATCCCCTGGGACTGGAGCTACAGGTTGTCAGCTTTATAAGATGCTGGGAATCAAACCTGGGTCCTGTGTTCTTAACTTGGCTGAACCAGCTCTCAGCCCCAGGCGGCCCCTTCAAGAACAAAAGGCAGCTCAGTGTCATCCTCGGGGGCGTGTATATGGTGTAGAATATATAGAGCAGCCCCTGTTAACCAGAGATGAGTCACAGAAAAAATTCTAGACTCAAAAACCAAGGACTCAGCAGCAATTCTGGTCCATGAACCCCTAGGTTGCCACAAACATTTAACTCAAAATCATTTTAAATATATTTTAAGCTCGATAAAATAACATATATAGTCATTCAAAGCCAAGTATCTCTGCCTTATAGATCACCAATCAAATAAATGACTGTGGGCTTGCTACCTGGGAGATTTAGTAAATGCTATAAACTTAATAAAAGACGACTTCTTTCACACATTCGGATTCTACAGATATTTGTGATTACAGACAAGAAAGAGCCCAGCAAGCTACTTCTAAAACTTCAAAGCCCCAGAAGCAGAATGAAGCCTATGCATTTAAAAACTCCTAGTCCAGTTTCCACTTTGGACCCTGTGAAGCTTCTAAACGGAGTAAGAGTTCCTGGAACGGCCAGAACCAGCCAGCTCCTTCAAACTCAGGACGCCACTCAGAACAGTGTTGCAACTGCAATCCCCGAGCGCTGTCCCACCCCAACAATGGAATGTCAGAAAGCAGAAGGTGCCTGAGTTACGAACATCCCTGAGATATACCCAATTCCACCTCATACCCTGAAGATAGCCCAGTGAGGACAGCATGGTGCAGGTGAGAGACATTCCGGTCAGAGTCTGCCCCTTCCTACCTGTGACCCCCCCAGCCAGCCAATCAGAGTGTCGTGACTGGCCAGCATCAAGAAGAGCAAAGTGCTCTGAGAAACCAGTTAGCACCGGTATTATAAAAATAAAGGCTGGAGGTCCACATCCCAGGGAAGTAGCATCCCTCAGGAAGCACACATCCCCTGAAAACAGCAGAGAAATGGGGTCAGAGTCTTGGAGGTAACAACACACTGTAAGCGTCCAATAAGAAAAGCTTTTCCAAAAGCTTCACAGGAGCTCTACAATCAAAACCCTCAGAGCTGCCTCAGTGAGTGCAATGAGTCCTTGCTCTCACAGAGGTCAAATGGCAGGCCAGTAGGGGAGCTATGTGGAATTGTCACCCAGAAGGAGCCTCTGTGGGTCTGAGGCTGCTGCACTCTGGAAGAGCAGACATAATGTCAGTGTTTAATGTGTGCTTAAAGTGGACTGTAGCTCTTGGCGTAGAGGGTGTTACTGGCTTTGCCCTCTGAAGCCAAGGCTCCGTCTCTCAGCAGAGGTAGTGGAAGGATCCACAGGCACGTGGAGAAAGCTAAGAGGTGCAAGTGACAAGCCACCGGCCTTAGTCAAGCAGCCCCCCATGTGTGTTTTTGTTTTGTTTTGTTTTGTTTTTGTTTTTGCCTACTCGATTTTTGTTGAAGGACAGTTTCTCCAGCAAAATGAAAAGTTCTGGAACCTTCTATCACAGAATCAGGGGGCTGACTCCTGTGTAATGAGAGAGCCTGGAAATGGTGGGGGCTGTGGCAAGCCACCTTTTCCAGCAAGAAGCTTTGGGCTGCTCTGGGTCTCCCAAATAACTACTCTGTCGATGTCATCATGGATATAACACAGCAAGCCCATGTGCCCGTAAAGGTCGCTGAGGACGACCCACTCATGTCCCTGAGCCCTCCATTACCCACCCTGGGGACATCAGGCACAGCGGTCCAGTTAGATCACAAAAGAACAGAATTTTAAACACCCACACTACATCAGTTCTTCAAACCCCTTGGCCATCTTTGCTAGCAAACAAAGCCCGGAGCACACTCGAATAGAAGTAAGCAGAAAAGCCGGTCACTGCCTTGCCGTCACGTGATCTTGACTGGTGACTTCTTGTGGGCACACAGGAGGGACACATAGGGGACACCGATAAAAGCCCATTTCTCGCTGGGCCAGAATCTGATGACTGGACCTTGTTCGGGTATCTCTGAGGCAGCGTCGAAGTAAGCGAAGCACACGCAGCCCAGGTACGCAGCAAGGCAGATGAGGATGTGCCTGCAAGGGAGGGGAGGGGTGAGCGGGGTGCTGCAGTGCTTCTCTGGGGCCGCCCTCCTCCCCACTGTCCAGTGCAACGGGGAAGAATGAGACGGCCAGCGATGCCAGAAGGACTGTGATAAACCTTGAGCACTTGACACTGTCCTAGTAATCAAAACATTCCCATCTGAAATGGCACGGTAGCTCAGATCTATAACCCTAGCTCTCTAGGAGCCCAACTCAAGAGGAGTGTCACAAGTACAAGACTACACCGTGATTTCAAAGCCAGCCAGAGCCACAATTCAAAATAATAATAATAATAATAATAATAATAATAATAATAATAATAATCTGACTAGATAATTGGGCCAAATACCTTTGGGCCTTCTCAGTAAGTCTGAGGGCCAGGGATGAAAGTGAAAATGCCAATGTGAAGATGGTGAACCTAGGATTTGCTCCCACCTTCTCAAGAACCTTATACAGCTTACACTCTGCATTGGAAATTAGCCTGTATCAAAGTATGCTCAAGGGGCTGGAGATGGCTCAGTGGTTAAGAGCACTGACTGTTCTTCCAGAGGTCCTGAGTTCAAATCCCAGCAACCACATGGGGGCTCCAAACCATCTGTAAATGATCTTGATGCCTATTCTGGTGTCTGAGGACAGCTACAGTGTACTTATATACATAAAATAAATAAATCTTTTTTTAAGTATGCTGGAAGCTTTATGGGAAAATCCTTTCATTTTTTTAAAATCCTTTTATTTTTAAATTATCTTTACTTGTCTAAAGTTTCAGTTTTGACCTTTATCAGGAAATAAATTCTGGGGCTGGAGAGATGGCTCAGAGGTTAAGAGCACTGACTGCTCTTCCAGAGGTCCTGAGTTCAAATCCCAGCAACCACATGGTGGCTCACAACCATCTGTAATCAGATCTGGTGCGGTCTTCTGGCCTGCAGGCATACATGCAGGCAGAAAGCTATATGGTGTATACATAATAAATAAATATCTTCTTTAAAAAAGGAAATAAATCCTGGCAATGGTGCTGCATGCCTTTAATCCCAGCACTCAGGGAACAGGGGCAGGCAGCTCTCTGAGTTTGAGGTCAGATAATTCCAGGACAACTAAGGTTACACAGAAAACCTCTATCTTGAAAAACAAAACAAAACAAAATAAAAACCAACCGATCAATCAAACAAGAAGTCTTTTAAAGGGAGACAGATGCTTCCTTACACAATACTGAAACCTATTTCAAATGAATTAAAGATTTAAAATATGGACCTGTGAGATGTCACAGTAAAATGAAGTGATGGCCACCGCGTCTGATGGCCTGAGTTCAATCCCCAGAGCCCACATGGCATAAGGAAAGAACTAACTGATTGCCAAAATCTTCCTCTGACCTCCAGATAGGTACTGTGGCATGCACATGTCCATATATATATACATATATATGGGTAAAAATTAATAAATAAATATAAAGCTTGAATTACTTTAAAAATATTTAAAATATAATTTTAAAATGGTTTCCTTTATACGAATGTGTGTGTCCTGTGTGAGTCTCTGTGCAGTAATTGCAGAGGCCACCAGAGGGTGCAGGATCCCATGGAATGAATGTTAAGTGGTTGCGATCCACTCAGTCTGGGTGCTGGAACTGAACTACAGTCCTCTACAAGAACAGCACGTTGCTAGTAACTGCTGAGCCATCCCTCCAGCACCTACGCTTTGTAATATATATTCCAAAAACTATTTTTATAAACTTAGAGGGAAGAGGTTTGTCTAAGAATGGCACAGAAACCAGTCAAGAAAAACCAGACACGTGATAATTCAAAATGAATACAGCACAAAAAATATTCACCTGATTAAAAAAAAAAATAGGAAACTATTTGCCCAATGTGATAAAGACCTGAAACTTATAACACCCAGAATGTTGATCGTTATAAATGTTGTGTGAGCTTTGCTTTAAAACGGGGTTGGGTGAGGAACAGCAGGGAGTGTAGTAAAGACGAGGCCTGGCCTCCAAGGATAACCTCAGCTGCAGCTGACACACGTAGTGGCTGTATGCGTTGTTCTTTATGACCTAGAAACCTCTTCTCCTGGGTACAGTGGCACACCTTTAATTCCAGCACTAGGGAGGCAAAGGCAGTTGGATCTCTGTGAGTTTGAAACCAGCCTGGTCTACAATCAGGTACCAGGCTAACCAGAGCTACATCGCGAGACCCTGCCTCAAAATTACACCTATTAACTAATGAGCGGTTTACTCAAATTTGCATTACAAACAGCACACAGTCACTGTAGTCAGAAACATTAGAACGTCAGAAAGGACACTTTGAAAGGGGAAGCATGGCAAATTGCAAAGACTGCAATTAAATTAAACCTTAAAGCCACCATTCGGAATATGTTTTAAAAGATATCCGGTGGCACTGTCTTTAGAGACATAAAAACACAAACACATTTATCCCCATCAGGTTAGCAAAGCTTTAATTCCTGCTGCGTGTGTGAGCCCTCGGGCTGAGGCATCCTAACAGACGTCAGTCAAGGGCTGGAAGAGCTGGGCGAGAAGCAGCGGAACACTTGCTAGCGTTCAGGGTGACCAGCACTGCCAACACAAACAAAACAAAGTCTGCATGGTGGCACTTGCTGTAACTCCAGACTTGGGACTGCACAGTGAATGTGAGGCCAACCTGGGATACGTCAAACTCTCTCACACAGGAAATAAACTGGCTGGAAATAAAAGGCTGGGCATGGGTGTGCCTTTCATCTTAGCACTTGGAAGGCAAAGGCAGGCAGTTCTCTGTGGATCTGAGCCAACCTGGTGTGCACAGAGGGTTCTAGGCCAACTGGTACTACAGAGGGAGATTGTATTTTAAAACAAAACACAAACACACACACACACACACACACACACACACACACACACACACACACACACATTATAGTAAAGATAGATGGAAACAAGGTCTTTTAATCAGGCTGCCCTTGCTGTGATTGATCCCCTGCCTCGTACGCTCAGTTTCTGTAGTGCTTGGGATCAATTCCCTATGCTAGGCAGGCACTCTGCCAGCTAAATCACACCCCCAGTCCAAGGCCTTAGAGTCTTAGAAAAAACTGAAATGTGTTGCTATCTTGCAATTTATATTACAATTTAACCTATGAAGGTTAGAGTCAATGTGTGTGTTTTTACAGATTATTTACGAAAGTGAAACGTTAGAAATGACATAATATGAAGGTCAGGAGACAGTTAAGTAAAAACAAAAAAAAAAGCTCTCATTCTGCAAACATGAGGTCCTGAGTGCAAACGCCCAGTGGGAAGCCCAGTGTGCCTGTGACCCTCATACTATAGGACAGCAAGGCGGATCCTAAGAGCTTGCTAGAGAGTCAGCCTTGCTGAGAAGGAAGGTTCCCAGAGTTAATAAGAGACCCTATCTATCAGCTTAATATCTGTTACATCCTCTGTTGGGCTGGAGAGATGGCTCAGTGGTTAAGAGCTCTGACTGCTCTTCCAGAGGTCCTGAGCTCTATTCCCAGCAACCACATGGTGGCTCACAACCATCTGTAATGGGAGCCAATGCCCTCTTCTGGTGTGTCTGAGGACAGCTACAATGTACTCATATACAATTAATGAGTACATCTTTTAAGAGAGAGAGAGACCCTATCTCCAAGGCAAGAAAGCAGAGAGCAATAGAAGAAAATAAGGATGCCTGCAGTGACTTTCACATGCACGGCATGTTCATGCATAGCAGCACATTCACATGTATGCAACATACATCCACATTTATACACACAAAGCACCTGGTACTTATTAACAGACAGGCTGCCTAAGTGAGTTATAAAGCATCCATGCAACGAAGCATATATATAATAATATATATTATTAAAGAGCGATTAAAGGAGTGGGAGGGTTAGCAATGCAGCTGAGTTGGTACAGTGCTTACCTAGCATGCGTGAAGTCCTAGTGGGGCATTCAATCCCCAGTGGGCGTAAACCCAGAGTGACACAGTATACCTAGAATCTCCGTACTTAACAGATGGAGGTAGGAAGATCAAGAGTTCAAGGTCATTCTATGTATGCAATGAGGTCAAAGCTAGCCTGGGCTACATGAGATACTGCTGTCTTAAAGAGCACTGACTGCTCTTCCAGAGGTCCTGAGCTCTATTCCCAGCAACCACATGGTGGCTCACAACCATCTGTAATGGGACCTGATGCCCTCTTCTGTTGTGTCTGAGGACAGCTACAGTGTACTGATATGCATAAATGGGCATAAATGGGCATGATCTAACACAGAGTTAGTTAACAACATTTTAATACTGCAATAGAACATCGTCATCTACAAACATGTTGGGTCATATTCATAATTATCCTGTGTGGCATGTTGGCCACTCACTGGCAGGACATGCCTGACAGAAGTTTGGCTTAAGATAAGAACGAGTCTGTAGTGCACATAGAAAGGTGCCGTTGTAGTTTCCTAGTTTGTGGGTTCATGGCTGTAGATAGATGGAGAGGTAACGTTTTTTACTGTTGTTAGGGTTGTTTTGGTTTGGTTTCTTTTGGTTGAATCTTATGCTAAGCTTCTCACCTCAGCCTCTCAGGTGCTGGGGTGTCAGATGTGAGCCACCATACCTAGTTCACACTGGCACCTGCGGGTCTCCCTTGGATGCTGCTTCTACCAGAACATGAGACAACCATTTACCTTGCTCCTGCCACCTTTTGTACTTAGCGATCAGGAGAACAGACAGACACTGCTCTGTCCCAGCTTTAAGCTGCATGCAGTTCCTAGGAAGAAAAGCTACTCCCCAACCCCTGTCTCCAGTTCTGCTAGAGTTTGAGGCCAAGGGCTGCAGGCTGAGCAGACCCCTGAGCCACAGCTCCCCACCCCCCTCCCTTGCTTCCTCCCCTTCCTGGGCCTGGATTCTGTCTGTGATTTTGTAACCTCCACTTTCTTTCCTTTGAACTTTAGAGCCATTCCCAGGCTTCCCAAAACAGAGATGCTCTATTCCCTCACGATCAAGCAGTGTGAGTGGTGCCCAACAGCAGACTTCAGTCCCCTAGGCTTTATCTGTAGCTGTAAAAGGAACAGGTATGACTGTCCCTAGGTGACCTGGAGAGTCCAAGCTTTCACCTGGCCTCGAGCGCTCTAAGGCGTGGTTCCGCTGAGAACCAGCCTGTCCTCACATCACATAGGCTCCCCTTCCCCCACTACCCTTCCCTTCCCCACCACCCTTCCAGACCCGGGAGCTCAGGTTGCCGATTTGGTTTTCAGGCTCCTTGTACAATCAAGGAGCTGCCAACCCGCTGTGCAGCATAACAATTAGGTCTTCTGGCTAAACCAGCTCCCAGGAGCCATTCTCATACTCCACCTTACTTCTTGTTTCTAAAATGTGTGACTTAGGGGAGGGAGGGAAAGAAGGATCAGCTCTGGGCCCCTCCCCTGCACCTGCCTTCACTCCTGGCAGGAGCACTTGGCCAGCAGCGAGCACCCCAGGGCGGGAGCTTACCACACGCAGTGCAGGTAGGGAAAGTGAAAGGAGGACAGCAGCTCACAGAAGGCTCGGTCGCTGATCCAGCAGAAGAGAGCCAGAGTCCACCAGAGGCCAGAGAAGAGGCCCAGCTTAAACACACGCACATTGTCACACCTGCGGAGGAGAGCGAGAGAAAAAGTTAGGCCTGGTCTCCACGGGGTTTGCTGGCCACCTCCCCGGGTCTCCAAAACGTCCCAGCTGACGGCTTTGGCCTCATACTGAAGACAGCCTCATAGGTGTAAATATGACATGTATGCACGTGACTCCAAAACCCTTTCCACACAGCCCTGGCTCCAGATGCATAGAACCACCTACCCTACCATCCGAGCTACCCTGATGTTCAATGCAGATGCCAAAACGTGGACGTTCAACTAGTTTTTCCTCCTGCCTACAGACGCCATATCCAATTTCTTAGCTTTTCTTTCAGAATCCATCCCAAACCTGCCCTCTGGTCATGTGGGCCCAGGTCCCCTTCACCTCCTCCTCCCTCATACACTCTCCCCTTTGACCTTGTAGTCAACTGGCAACGCTCTACGCCAAGGCTTGTGTGTGTGTGTGTGTGTGTGTGTGTGTGTGTGTGTGAGAGAGAGAGAGAGAGAGAGAGAGAGAGAGAGAGAGAGAGAGAGAGGAAGGAGGAGGAGGAAGGAGGAGAGGGGACAGGGAGAAACACAGCATTCAGAGTGACCACAAGACCCCATGTGTGGGCTAACCCCCCCCCCTTTTTTTTTCCATTTTCTCTATATACTTTGGTCCCCACTACCTTTGCTCAAACTATGGTAGATCTATTCTGTACCTCAAACACCCCAGGCCTTAGCATGAATAGGCCCTACAGCCTTCCTACTTGCTTTGCCTCTGACTGGAGTGTTCTGCCCTCACATAGCCGTGTGGTTCATCGGTCTTCAAGTGTCTGCCAAGCATCACTCAGGAAGCCTGTGTTGGTTAGAATGAGACCGGCTCACTGAATGAACACTTAGTCCCCAGTTGGTGGTGCTGTTTGGGGAGTTTAGAAGGTATGGCCCTGTTAGAGGAAGTATGTCACTGGAGAGTTTAAAGATTAATGTCATTTTAAGTTTGCTCTCCCTGCCTCCTGTGATCTCTGACCTTGCCAACAAGCTTCCTACCATAATGATGATGGACTCTTATGCTTTAGAACTGTAAGCCTCAGGGCTGGAGAGATGGCTCAGCGGTTAAGAGCACTGACTGCTCTTCCAGAGGTCCTGAGTTCAATTCCCAGCAACCACATGGTGGCTCACAACCATTTGTAATGAGGTCTGATGCCCTCTTCTGGCCTGTAAGTGCACATGCAGGCAGAAAGCTGCATGATGTCTACATAATAAATAGATATTTAAAAAAAAAAAAAAAAAAAAAGCTGTAAGCCTCAACATACCCTTCCTTCCGTAAGTTGCCTTGGCTTTCCACACACTGACAGTATGACCCTATTGCTAAGGACAACACATACATGACTCACATACAGACAAGTCAAGCTGGTGCCTACCTAGAGCCTCACTCCCATGACTAATATTCATGGTACCGAATGCTAGAGAGATAAACACCAACCCAATTATAAACCCTTCAATTGCTGAGTCTGCCTTGGCCTTGGTAGGGACAGAATGACCTGGTAGGAACCGGGCCAGCAGACATGAGCCTCCCGAAGTGTCAGATGACTGCTGTGGGCATAAGGTTTGTTTGTATAATAATGCAAATATTTTCACGTCCCTTCAAGGAATGTCCTCTCTGTTAATAGTAATGACTCTGTGATAATCAGAGACATGAGTCAGGGAGGCGAGGTGTGGCTAATGTCTCAGCAAAAATGGTAAATGCTGGGACCTTCAGGACAGCCCAGGACAGGCTGTGGAAAGAACTCTAAAAACCATGGGCTCAAAAATATATAATTTATCAACTGCGCAAAACTGTAAGAAAAGGCTGCAATATGAACTGTCTGAGGGGCTTCACAGATGTAAAGGAACAGAGGCAGCTGCCCTGTGAGCCAGCTTGTCAGAAAGATAAAAGGACGGAGGTAAAGAGATTCAGGGAGTGGTGACCAGAAGGGCTGCCCAATTGGAGTCCAGAACAGCCCAGATAGAACACAGTAAATAGTAATACCGCGGGGTTATCCATCGGAAGGTAGAGTCTAACAGCATGGCGGGCAGGCAGCTGCACAGCTATCGGGCTGTTAAGGGTTTATTGTGAATATAAAGGCTGTGAGTGAGTCCTTCGTCTGGGAACTCAATAACCAAAGGCAGGCTACAAACTCCAGCCGGGGTTCTGACAGTTTCTACAACATAACGCAGAGCAGAACACAGCAGTCTAGAAAGCCACCTCAGGTGAACATAGGCTGCCAGCTCAGACCCACGATTTGACTTCAAGTGTTTCTTTACACCGCTCCCAGACAGCCCTTCCTCAGAACTCCTCTCCAACTCGAGGCTGGCTAGCCCTCGGCAGGAATCTACATGAATGAGCTGTCTGTAAGATATGCTGGTGTAATTGTTAGCAATCAGGTACATCCAGGTGAAGGACCTTAGGGGCTTGCACCAGCCTTACACCGACCTGCCTTAGGTCAAGGATAGGCCAGGTTCCAGCTTCCCGCCTTGGGTATAGGCTAGGTCAAGTTCCATTCTCCACCCACAGGAACATTCTTGAGTAGAAAATTCTCAGGATATATTGACTGATGCTTGCTAGCCAACAGATTTAAAAGTCAATATACTTAACCAATAAGTTTGAACTGCAACCTTGCTGATGTAACCTGTGCCCCTAAAATGTATAAAAATTGCTTGTAATAGCCATTCTGGGTCGCCTTCTAGTCACTTGCCTTGAGGGACTGATTGAGGATTGACCCTAATACACCAGAAAATAAACCTCTTGCTTTTGCATCGATCTGCGTCTCAGTGTCTCGATCGTGGGTATCTTGAAGTAAGTACCACTGACAGAGGGGTTGGGATCTTACACAGGGACAACCAAAAGGGACTCCAAGACAATAGTTTTTTTTTTTTTTTTTTTTTTGTTTTTTTGTTTTTTTTTTTTCTTTTTTTCGGAGCTGGGGACCAAACCCAGGGCCTTGTGCTTCCTAGGTAAGCGCTCTACCACTGAGCTAAATCCCCAGCCCCCAAGACAATGTTAACAATCAGGTATCTTCACAGCCAACTCCTAGAGACCCGGTGACAATAGGACACCTCACCACTAGCTGCCCAGAGGTAACACATTATTGCCCGTCACATGTCCTCTTGCACAAGTACATGTGCCAAGGCCCTGATTAAAAGTCATGTTTTCCCTTCCCCCATCCCTCCTTCCTTCCTCCCTCTCCCTTCTCCTGCCTCCCCTGGCAGCCTCTGTACCTCTTCCTCTTAATAAACCTCCTACATGAGATCTGATGCTCAGTGTGACTTTGTCTAACTCACCACCCAGTTCCATCAGTAATAGTGGCATGAGGAATGTGGAGTAACCACCCAGTATCTGACCCACCCCATGAGATGGAGCCCACAGCCAACACTGCTTAGATAGCCAAGAACCTGAGACTACATTGCCCAAGGACCTAGGGGAAAACCAAATACTACTTTTCTGCTAAAGGAACGAAGCAATAAAATGACTCCTAGCTGCTATACTCATAGACTCCATGCCCTGCTTAGCCATCATCAGAGAAGCTCCCTCATGAAGCAAGGCAAAGACTCCCAGGTACAAAGACCCACAGGCAGATGACAGGCAGAGATTGGGAGACCCTGGAACACTCAGCCCTAAGAAGGATGTCTCTATCCAATCTCTCCCCTCAGGGTGCAGGGAACTAACCCTGGAAGAGCAGACAGAAAGTATGAGAGCCAGAACACGACCAGAGCACATCTGAGCTCACAGAGGCTGTGGCAGCAGCACGTACAGGGCCCACCCCAGAGGCTGTGGCAGCAGCACGTACAGGGCCCACCCCAGACGGGGTCCTAGAGCTGAAGTAAACACACACCCCCATCCCTAACCCAAAAGCTATCTCCAATTGATAGCCACTTCCATTGAGTTGTATTGAGGTTTTGGCTTGTAGCTTTGTTTGTTGTTGTTGTTGTTGTTATTGTTGTTGCTGTTGCTTGTTTGAGAAAGAACTTAAAGTTAGGTGAGTGGGGGTGAGGAGAGGATCTGGAAACATTGAGGAGGAAAAGAACACAATCAAAACAATAAACTTAAATTTAAAAATAGTTTTAAAGATAAGAAAAAAAACTAAAAAAGAAAGAAAGAACAGAAAAATTAGTCTTTCTCCAAGGGAGTCTCACTGGGGGACACAAACTACTCTTAAGGGTGAGTCCCATGCCCATATAGATGACAATATAAAACAAACCCAAACACATCTTTGCAGGTCCTTTGTCACATAGTGCTAAGTTGGGGCATTTCTTCCTTACGGATCCTTTGTATACGCCATATAGCGTCCAGCTTGGGGCTTGCCTAGGAGTCCGTGAGAACATGTGTGAGTCTCTGCATCTCTGAGTTTCTTGTGCCTTTTCTTTGGCTCTTTTTCTTGTTTGGCTGTTTTGTCATATTCCAATTTCTTTGTTTTTCACTTATCTTATTGGTTTTTAAATTTTATATATTTTATATTTTTTAAATTTTATGTACTAAAATAACATTCCTTAGATATCTGTTTTATAACAAGAAACAGAAAGGATGTGGATCTGGCTGGGAGGGGACCTGGGAGGAGCGAAGGGAGGGGAACTGTAATCAGAATATACTGTAGAAAACAACCGTCTATTCTCAATAAGGAATAAGGTAAGTTGCTAGTGTGTGGTGGTTTATCACAGCAACAAAAAGATAATGCAGAGCCCTTTCCGGAGCACAATTTTTTAATAATTCAAAAGGCACAATGTTACTGTGAGCTGTGTAAAGTTTATCCCTATCCTTACATCTTGCTGCGATCTTGACTAACACTTATGTTAAGAATCACTTTTCTACCCACACACCTATGGGCACTTGATTTTTGACAAAGGAGCCAAATCCATCCAATGGAAAAAAAGATAGCATTTTCAGCAAATGGTGCTGGTTCAACTGGAGGTCAACCTGTAGAAGAATGCAGATCGATCCATGCTTATCACCCTGTACAAAGCTTAAGTCCAAGTGGATCAATGACCTCCACATCAAACCAGATACACTCAAACTAATAGAAGAAAAAGTGAGGAAGCATCGCGAACACATGGGCACTGGAGAAAATTTCCTGAACAAAACACCAATGGCTGATGCTCTAAGATCAAGAATCAACAAATGGGATCTCATAAAACTGCAAAGCTTCTGTAAGGCAAAGGACACTGTGGTTAGGACAAAATGGCAACCAACAGATTGGGAAAAGATCTTTACCAATCCTACAACAGATAGAGGCCTTATATCCAAAATATACAAAGAACTCAAGAAGTTAGACCACAGGGAGACAAATAACCCTATTAAAAAATGGGGTTCAGAGCTAAACAAACAATTCACAGCTGAGGAATGCCGAATGGCCGAGAAACACCTAAAGAAATGTTCAACATCTTTAGTCATAAGGGAAATGCAAATCAAAACAACCCTGAGATTTCACCTCACACCAGTGAGGATGGCTAAGATCAAAAACTCAGGTGACAGCAAATGCTGGTGAGGATGTGGAGAAAGAGGAACACTCCTCCATTGTTGGTGGGGTTGCAGACTGGTACAACCATTCTGGAAATCAGTCTGGAGGTTCCTCAGAAAATTGGACATTGCACTACCTGAGGACCCAGCTATACCTCTCTTGGGCATATACTCAAAAGATGCCCCAACATATAACAAAGACACGTACTCCACTATGTTCATAGCAGCCTTATTTATAATAGCCAGAAGCTGGAAAGAACCCAGATGCCCTTCAACAGAGGAATGGATACAGAAAATGTGGTACATCTACACAATGGAATATTACTCAGCTATCAAAAACAATGACTTTATGAAATTCATAGGCAAATGGAGGGAACTGGAAAATATCATCTTGTGTGAGGTAACCCAATCACAGAAAAACACACATGGTATGCACTCATTGATAAGTGGCTATTAGCCCAAATGCTTGAATTACCCTAGATGCACAGAACACATGAAACTCAAGACAGATGATCAAAATGTGAATGCTTCACTCCTTCTTTAAAAGGGGAACAAGAATACCCTTGGCAGGGAATAGGGAGGCAAAGATTAAAACAGAGGCAGAAGGAACACCCATTCAGAGCCTGCCCCACATGTGGCCCATACATATACAGCCACCCAATTAGACAAGATGGATGAAGCAAAGAAGTGCAGGCTGACAGGAACCGGATGTAGATCTCTCCTGAGAGACACAGTCAGAATTCAGCAAATACATAGGCGAATGCCAGCAGCAAACCACTGAACTGAGAATAGGACCCCCGTTGAAGGAATCAGAGAAAGAACTGGAAGAGCTTGAAGGGGCTCGAGACCCCATATGTACAACAATGCCAAGCAACCAGAGCTTCCAGGGACTAAACCACTACCTAAAGACTATACACGGACTGACCCTGGACTCTGACCTCATAGGTAGCAAANNNTATCCTAGTAAGATNNNCAGTGGAAGGGGAAGCCCTGGGTCCTGCTAAGACTGAACCCCCAGTGAACATGATTGTTGGGGGGAGGGCAGTAATGGGGGGAGGATGGGGAGGGGAACACCCATATAGAAGGGGAAGGGGAAGGGTTAGGGGGATGTTGGCCTGGAAACCGGGAAAGGGAATAACAATCGAAATGTAAATAAGAGATACTCAAGTTAATAAAAAAAAATTATTCCTATTGAAAATTAAAAAAAGAAGTTACAATTAAAAAAAAAGAATCACTTTTCTAAATTTGTGTAAACAATCCTCATCATTTATTCTCTGCCTTCTCAATAAAAGCTGGAAAAGCCAATGACCAAGTAATAGAGAGAATAGGGCGGGACTTGGCCAGCCAGGGGAGGAGGCGGAGGAAGAGAGAAGTCTCCATGGGAAGAGGTCTGGAGAGACATCAAGGCAGGGCACACCTGATGCCCAGTGGGCCAGAACAATACAACAATGCAAATATCTCAGGGATTTTGGCTGGGAAGGAGCCAGATTAGATCATAGGATTAGAATAGAATTATAATCCTAGTTATTTTACTGTAAATTGAATATAAATCTTGGTCTTTCTGTGTCTTTACTGGGGAACTAGCTAGGATTTTTTTTTATTAAAGCTGCTGTATTAGCTACGGATTACATTTATATTAAAATTACCATTACAGAGATCCTCCTGCCTCTGCCTCCTGAGTGCCGGGATCAAAGGTGTGTGCTACCTGACCCACTCCTCCTCTAATGTAACCTGTCGCATCTTCTGTTGGCTGCTCTCCCATCGACACTTAAGCTGTTCTCCAGAGTCCTCGGCGCTAGAACAGCACTGGGCGTAGTTTCATTCGCTGAATGTTCTTAACCCACATTGAAGAATGTTCTCCTGAAACAAGTCCTACGTGTAGTGGGTTGGCCTGGGGCTGCTTGTGTTCTGATGCTAATATTGGGCCCCCAAAACTTGGAGAAGTCCTAAGTGACCCTGCCCCCAAGTTATTTCTGATTGGTAAATAAAGATGACATATAGGTGAGCTTTAGGATTCCCGGGCTTGGGGTCGGAGAACCACAAGAAGAAAGAAGAAGGTGCAGGAGGAGGAAGGGGAAGCTGCCTGCCATGGGTTAGAAGTCAAGAAAGCATGGCCCAAGGGGTGGCCAACTGGAGTTAAGAGCAGCCCAGATGAAACACAGTAAGTAATAACTCAGGGTTACTGATAGAAAGTGGATTCTAATAACATAGAGGGTAGGAATCTGCCCGGCTCTTATGCTATTTAAGGTTTATTGTAAATATGAAGGCCGTGTGTGTCTTTTATCCAGAAACTAAATGGCAAAGGCTGGGTAGAACCCCGAGATGGGATTAAATAATTTCCACAACACTACTGGTTGCCCAAAACCTGCAACAGTTTTTGCCTTGATACAGAACTGGTCCTAGAGTGGAGGGCGGCATCCATGCCTGGGGAAAATTCCCATGAACCCACTGACAGCTGGGAGCTAAACAGGTTCAAACCTCTCTTCCGGGACCGTTTTCCTCAGTAGACTGCTCCTGAGTCAGTTATGGTCTTGCAGGGGGCTACTCATCCAAGGAAAGGCTTCACACATATATTTACTGAGCAAACGGACAGACGTCAAAGGCCCAGTGTGCCTCGAACATTCCCACTGCCTCGTAGAAACATAAGCAAAAGACTAAAATGGAGTGACAGCAAGCTCTGCTTAAAAACAAAACACCAAAAATGTTCTCTTACAGGAAGATTGAAGGCCACTTTGAAAAGTCCTTCTGAAAGAACAAATAGAGGTCCAAGACACATAAAAACCAGTAACTTCATCTGACCCCCGTTTCCTCCCTTTTGCGGTAACAAAAACATCAGGACCAAAATCAGTTTGGGGAGGGAAGGGTTAGCGAACCTTATAACCCAGGTCACAAGCTACCATAGAGGGAAACCAAGGCAGGAACTCAAAGCAAAACTCTGGAGGCAGAAACTAAACAGAGACTGTAGAGGAAGCTTGTTTTTTATGGCTTGTCCCTTCCTAGGGCTGGCATTGCTCAAAGTAGGCTGGGCCCTCCCGAGTCAATCAATCAAGAAAATGGCCCCAGAGACTTGCCTACAGGCCAATGTGATGGAAGCATTTTCCACGGGTTTCTGTCTTCTCCCATGATTCCAGTTGGTGTCAACTTGACAAAAAAACGTACTAACAAACCATCACTGTAACAAGATACCTGAGACAAGTGTCTGAAAAGAGAAAGAGGAATACTGACTCATGGTTTAAGAGGTTTCAGGCCATGGCCACCTGATCTTGGCTCATCAGGGCAGGGAGAATGAGGCCAGGCAAAGCTGCTTACTTCATGATTGCCAAGAAGCAAAGAGAGAACAGATAGAGTCCCAAAATACACGGTGGCTCACAATGGTCTGTAACTCCAGTTCCAGGGGATCTAACACCCTCTTCTGGTCTCTGAGGGCATCAGGCTTGTAAGTACATGCATGTGGCACACAGGCATATATGCAGGCAAAATACACAGAGAGAGGGAGAGAGACAGAGACAGAGAGACAGAGACAGAGAGACAGAGAAAGAGCATGTGCATAAGGCAGGTGTGGTAGTACAAGCTTTTAATCCCAGCATTTGGAAGGCAAAGGCAGATTGATCGTTATAAGTTCAAGCCCAGCCTGCTCTAAATAGTAAGTTCTAGTAAGCCAGGGTTACCTACTGAGACCCTATCAAAACAGAACAAAAACCACTCTAGTCCTGTGAGTAAACCAAAGCTCTCAAAGAGTGTCTAGCCTGAGCCCACCCTCTCCTCCTCAGGCCTGGATTCCAAAACTTCCTGAACCGCACCCTCTGAACGGGCTATCTGTTCATATTGCATCCTCTAGGTGAACAATGTGGTTCTTCTTCACAGCAACTCTGCAAGCTGAAACAGTGTATTATTTGTGCGAGCATTTTTTGCTTCATGTCTGGAGGTGAATGGCAGTTAAGAACTATACCTGTCTGTTCACCAATGCCTACTACCTAACCTGGCCCAGAGCAGGGGATCAATGATTCTTGCTGATGAATCAATAAATAAAGCACAGGCTGGACTCTGTGGTTTGGATAGACTTGCATTGTGTTTGTTCAATGTTGTTTGTTTCTGTTGCTGTTGAAATACATCATGGAGTCCAAGCTGGCTTCAAAGCCAGTGTGTAGCCTCCCATTCTTACCTCCCAAGTACTCACAGGTAATCTCAAAGATTAAAGACTAGGCTATATAATAAAGTGTGACCAAGGGTCCGGAGAAGGAAGAAACTGGAGGGAAGGGAGAATAAGGAAGGGAATCTTAAAAAGGGGGAGTGGGGATAAGTCAGATGTGGTGATGTAAGCCTTTGATCCCAGCACTTAGGAGACAGAGGCAGTACCTCTGAGTTCAAGTCTGCCCTGGTCTACAAAGCCAGTTCTAGGACAGCCAGGACTACATCATTACTTTTATAAAAAGTTTCCTTGAACACCCAATCCAATTAAATTTAGAAATTTTGGCTGAAGGAACACAGAGCAATATGGCTGAGATGTAGTGGAAGGAGTGTCAGTGAAACCAGAGTGCCAGTCAGGGTCACTGGGGGTTGGCGGAGCCGAGGGAAGTCAGTGGAGAGCCAGGAGCCCAGGGCAGTGCCTGTGTCTCCCTCTGTGCATCCCTGAGGATGCAGGTCCTACTCAGGATGCTTGCTTGGGTCAGCTCAGGACTGCCCAGAACCTGGCTCCATGGAGTTCCAGTCTCATTGTCAGGGCTCTCATCAGAACATCAATGTGAGGTCAAGTTTCAGAAGGAAACAAGCAGTGTACAACTGATTTATGCAACAGGACCAGACTTCCTTGTTACAAACCCCTGAGAGCAGCACCCACTATTTCTTCTCTTACCGATCCTTTATTGGTTGGGGGTGGGAGTGCTTTGTTTTGCATTTGAAACAGAGCCTCACTCTGTAGCCCTGCTGGTTGTCCTGAAATTCCCTATACAGACCAAGCTGACCTTGAACTCACAAAGATTTTCCTGTCTTTGCCTCCCTGGTGTTGGGATTAAAGGCATGTACTATCATACCCAGCCCCCTTGATTGTATTCTTAAGGTACTTTTAAGAATAAAATAGCCATCTGGCCTCAGTGGGAGATGATGTACCTAGTCCTGCAGTGACTTGAGGTACCAGGGTGGGTTGGTACCCAGAGGGGACCTCCCCTTCTCAGAGATGAAGGGGGGCGGGGTGGGGTGTGGGGCAGGCCATCTGAAAGGGGGCCTGGGAGGAAAGATGAGAGCTGCAATTAGGATGTAAAGTGAATAAATTAATTAGTTAATGGGGAAAATGAACAAAATAATCATTCTTAGAATCAGAATGATTCTAAGATATGTTTTAGAATATCATTTTAAAATGTTCAGGTGTGGGGGCTCAGCAGTTAAGAGTATTGACTGCTCTTGCAGAGGTCCTGAGTTCAATTCCCAGCAACCACATGGTGGCTCACAACTATCTCTAATAGGATCCGATGTCCTCTCCCGGTGTTATCTGAAGATAGCTAGCTACAGTACAGTGTGCTCACATACATTAAATAAATAAACAAACAAATCTTTTAAAAAACATTTAGGTGTATCTACTTTATGAGTATGAGCATTTTGCCTACGTGTATATATGTGCACCTGTGCATGCCTCAGTGAGCAAAGACTCCTAAAGACATGTTGGGGCTCAAAATACAGCCCTCTGTCAGAGCTGAGCCTCTCCGGCCGCCAGGAAATGTTGAGGTTTGTTTGTTTGTCTTTAGAGATTTGTTTATTTAAGTACACTGTTACTCCTCAGATGCACCAGAAGAGGGCATCAGATCCCGTTATAGATGGTGGTGAACCACCATGTGGTTGCTGGGATTTGAACTCAGGACCTCTGCAAGAGCAGTCAGTGCTCTTAACCACTGAGCCATCTCACCAGTCTGGGAAAACTTGTTGTTTTTAAAGTATTTTAAATGCAAGAGAGTCTCTTAGCAACGTGATTTAAATATCCCCAAGTTCAGCACATCAGGTCATGACCCTGAATCAGAATAAACTTTCGTTTTCTCCTGGTGAGAGAAGGTTCAGAACTGACACTGAAACTCTAAAGGCCAGACATGCTTCAGGAAGGAAGGCTAGAGACAAGCAGAGCGATAAAACACACTCCTTCCTCTTTGTCCCCTAGGCAGAGCCAGGCACAATGAGACAGGCTGGCTTGGCATGACATCATGCCATGTGAAAACAAACAGGGAAGATACTGGAAGGAAGACACAGAGCGCCAAGGGCATCCTTTTTCTGGGAACCTTTCCTTTCCTTTTCCTTACTGGGATTTGGGCGATAACTGAGTTACAGCAGGGAACGGAAAGACCTGAGCCCTGTCCACGCAGTGTCCCTCTGTCCCTCTGTGTCAGCAGAAGTCAAACCACACAAATTACTTTCTAATCATGGTGGCAGTGAGTGCTGTAAAGAAGGGCGATAGGACCATATATAAATGACTGAGACCCAAACTAGAGGACCAGCAACAGTTATCAGTTGGAGGAGTGGGGGAGGGGGCTGAACAACCACAACACGTTCAACTTATGGGGGCAGCAGAGATGTGTGTGTGAAAGACTTTGAATTTATGGGACTTGTCATGCCAACAAGGAGAACAACGACTGAGACCAGAGGAGATGTTCTGGGAGAGATTGCTTCTGACTCGGACATCTGGACTTAGCACACCTGGAAACACTCCAGAGAAAACTAGGGATAAAAAAGACAGGTGAGGAACCTGGCTTTGTCAACCTGAACTCTCAATGCCTATGACTGCTATAGGAGTCAGGTAAGCAGCTAAGTAGATTAGGTACTGGAGATAAGAAAGACGGCATAAACCCGGTGTGGTGGCAAACACCTTCAATCCCAGGAGGCAGAGGAAGGCCTACAGAGCAAGTTCCAGGACACACGATGGCTCACAACCAACTTTAACTCCAGTTGCAAGGAATCTGATACCTTCTTCTGGTCTCCTAAGTATCGGCATACGAATGGTATATAGACATACATCCAGACAAAGCACCCATACACATAAAATATTGTTGTTGTTTTTTTATTTTTAAAAAGTCACTCATGGGCACCCATTGCACACTTCTAATCCCAGCCCTAAGGAAGAGTGGGAAGGTCAGTGTGAGTGAGCCTGGCCAGCCTCAGCGACATAGCACGAACAGATTCCAAAAAGTCGAGACATCCAGTGTTCATAGTCAGAGAAGTATGAATTCAGATACACTTTTAAAGTAACCACAACGGAAACAAAGCTTTCGGTTTTGCACAGTGACAGCAGTGATTATATGTATTTTGTAGCTAGAAGATCAACACACACAACCTAAAAGAAAATATTTGAGGATTTTTTCATTTTTATTTTGTGTGTGTGAATTTTGCTTGAATGTATGTGTTGTGTGCCTGCCTGGTACTTGCTGAGGTCAGAAGAGGGTGATGGATACTTGAGAGCCATCATTCAGATGCTGGGAACAAGACCAAGTACCCCTGGAAGGGCAACAAGTGCTCTTAACCTCAGAGCCGTGTCTCCAGGTCCCACAAAATGTTTCTGGAAGGCTGGAGAGATGCTTTATAGGTGAAGAACACTTACTGCTCTTCTAGAGGACCCAGATCTGGTCTGAGCACACATGTGAGGCGGCTTACAACTCCAGTCCAGAGGATCACACTACTCTTCTGACCTCTGTGGACTCCTATATGCTCATGGTGTGATACGGTCAGGCACATACATATACCACGAAATAAAATATACAGATTTAAAAATATATTTTAGGGGCTGGAGAGATGGCTCAGCGGTTAAGAGCACTAACTGCTCTTCCAGAGGTCCTGAGTTCAAATCCCAGCAACCACATGGTGGGTCACAACCATCTGCAATGGGATCTGATGCCCTCTTCTGGTGTGTCTGAAGACAGTGACAATGTACTCATATACACAAAATAAATAAATCTTTAAAAGAATATATTTTAGGGGGATGAGGAGATGGGATGGGGGTTCCAGAGAGGAAACCAGGAAAGGGGATAACATTTAAAATGTAAATAAAAATATCCAATAAAAAGTATTTTAAAAATATAAAAATCGGGGTTGGGGATTTAGCTCAGTGGTAGAGCGCTTGCCTAGCAAGCGCAAGGCCCTGGGTTCGGTCCCCAGCTCCAAAAAAAAAAGAAGAAGAAAAAAAGAAAAAAAAGAAAAAAATCAATCTTTTTTAAAAATGTATTTCCGCAGTTGAGCCTGAAGCCTCCATCTACAGCTTCCCAGAAGAAAATGGTTACCCGGGCAACAAAAGACAGGAAGAATGGTACCCACCTCTTCAGCTCTGCAATGAGCAGCGCAGTGCACGGAACCCCCAGAATCATCAGAGAGATATTGTTGATGGCAGGCTTGACAAACGCCAGGCATGTTGTAACTGCAGACAGGACACACACCACTGCCTTGAACCTGCCCCTAGTCAGTGGAAGTAAAGAAAATCCATTAACAAAGGCAATCATGCTTGTTAGTTTAACATGCTCACCCAACCTCATGCTGAGGATTCGAACCCAAGGCCTTGAGCACTCTCCCAATGCTTGTCACTATTGGTGAGGTGCAGCCAGCACTATTTGTACAAACTGAGGAGGACCTCAACACCAATGGTTCCCAACCTTCCCAATGCTTCAACCCTTTAATACAGTTACTCACGGTGTGGTGACGCCTGACCATAAAATTATTTCGTTGCTACTCTATAACTGTAACTTTGCTACCGTAATGAATCATAATATAAATATATCTGATATGCAGGATATTGGATATGTGACTGGGTCGTGACTTTTAGGTTGAGAACCACTGTTCTACACTAAGTACTGTTAGGTCACAGATGAGCCAGATCTAAAAGCCATCCTCTCTGCTTCTAGGAGCTGATTGCTGGGAAATCAAAGACTTTGAAAACATTTAGCTGGGAAAATGGTTAAGCCACAATCAACCTAAGTCTCTAGGGAGGCAATGATTTCCCTGCTCTTGTCTTTCTGTGTTTTATCAGATCTTGTGCAGGATTTGATAACCCCTTTCTGTATAAACCAGACACAGTAGCATAGGACTATAATCCCAGAACTTGGAAGGTAAAGGCAGGAGGACCAGGAGTTCAAGACCAGCCTCAACTACTTAACATCTGTCTCAGAATAAAAATTTGTTTTTCTGGAAAGGCCCTGAAGCAGTTTAGATTTTGCAGATCCTAAGTTCTTTGCTGCAGCGACTCAACTCTGCCTTTATAAAGATAAGTTCAGGAACATGCATGCCTATGTGCTCATAAAATGTCACAGAATCCATCTAGCACCAAGTAGTTCTGCCAGGTCAATATGTATGGCTTTTATGATACACAAGAGACCAATAATAAAGAATAAACATTACTACTTTAAAAGAAAAAAATTCCTGTGTGCCCAGCCTGCACAACTAAAGTTTTTGTGAAAAAAAAATCAAATAAGATATTTCCTGGCAACATGTAGGTCTAGCATGAACTGGAAGTTTGTCTTGACAAGATTTTAACTTGATAGATGATTGGCACTCTCCTCACAGCCTTCGGGGGAGTGGAGCCAGCCAGAAGCAGCGACGTGATCCTGAGCACACTTCTTCCTCTCTCCAGGGACCCTGTTTCCTGATCTATAGAGCAAAAAGGCCCTGGCCTAGCCACTCTCAGAGGCCTTATCCAGGGCTTAAATTAAGGAGCACATGATTTTCCTGTACTTTCTGTTATTTGTCACTAGCAGAATTTGTTTTGGCCAAGAGCCCCGGAACAGGTCACAGTTAGGAAAGGGATTGGAATGAAGTTCTATTATAAAGAACTCAAAGAGCATTGACCCTTCCAAATACAGATTTATCTTCGAAAGAGGAAAGACATTTATCATCAAGGCACAGGAAATCATTGATCAAGCTGCCAACCTTCTGACTGGAATGAGCAGGCTTTGTAGCCCTGAACCAGAGGGGAATGGCTGTATGTGAAAGGAAGCCAGCAGCAAATGACCAGGAGACTCTTTTCAGCTACCGGAAGCAAGGCTGCCTGTCCAGCCTGAGGACAGCTCGACCAGCACCAGGCACATGGCCTCTGAGGCAACTCTCCCTGCAAGCTCCTGACGCACCAAGGCTAGCTAGTAGGGTATTTTGCTGGTCCCTTTCTGATCCCTCTCCTCTTTTCTCTTTGTCACAGCACAAGCCCATGTGTTTCCCTAGCCTCTCACCACACAGCATGCTTGTATGTTGCTTTTCCCTTTGCACTTCATCGTAAGTGCTTCTTTACTATGAAATATTATATTCTCTCTCTCTCTCTCTCTCTCTCTCACACACACACACACACACACACACACACACCACACACACACACACACACACACACACACACACACACACACACACACACACCACACACACACACACATCACACAGACATACACACACACCACACACACACACACACACACACACCACACACACACACACATACACACACACCACACACACACACACCACACACACACACACACACACACACACACACACACACACACACACACACACACACACACACACACACACACACACACACACACACACACACACACACACACACATACACACACACACACACACACACACACACACACACACACCACACACACACACACCACACACACACACACCACACACACACACACACACACACACACACACCACACACACACACACACACACACACACACACACACACACACACACACACACACACACACACACACACACACACACACCCTTCATAGAGATAAAGCTGAGTTAGTATAGTGCTTCCCTAGCATGCACAAAGCCCCAGGGTCCGTCCCTTACGCCTCAAAACCTGGGTGTGGCTGTGCACATTTGTGATCCTAGTACATGAAGGGAGGAGGCAGGAGGATTAGAGAGCCAAAGTCAGCCTCAGCTAGCAAGCTTGCAGTCAGCCTGGACACATGAAACCTTAGTTCAAAAAGAAAGAAAAGATGGATGGATGGATGGATGGATGGATGGATGGATGGATGGATGGATGGATGGATGAAGATAGAAAAGAAAAGAAAGAAAGGGGGAGAGAGGAAGGGGAGGAGGGAAAGGAGGAAAATAAAATTTCGAGGTATAGCACCTTGCATACGCAGTGGAATGGAAGCTTCAAGCACAGGTTACAAAGAGGAATACAGTAATTAAAAGCATAGATATTTCAGATGGACAGGCAGACTCATAAATCCACTGTCCAATGGCTGTAAGACTTTCATAAGAAGCTTAACTCTTCTAGACATCCCCACTAGAACTGAACCACTAATGCCTGTGACACTCTTAAGAGCACAACAGCACTTAATACAGAGTCCCAGGAGCCAATAAGAAAAAAATACTATGTTAATAACATCACTATTGTTTAGCAATAACCTGAGCATTTCAGAGGCTGAGGCAGGAGGATTGCTTTGAGTTGAGGCTAACTCCACTCAGAATGCGACTATGTCTCAAAATGAAATAGAGCAAAGTAAATAAGACAGAAAAGAAAACGTTATTGCTGATCATATCTTCTGAGGGAGAGCAGGCTGGACAGCCACTGTAATTCCCCCAAGGCATACTCCTGCCAAACAGTACAAAGGCTCATGCTTTAGGAGGCAGGCGCAGACACCTCCCCACACTGGGTAGAGGGAGTGGAGGAATGTGCTGGACAGCGAGGACATCCTGTGCACGCATACAATTTTGCAACCAGTCGAAGTAAACAGAGGTCACACGGCCAGCAGAAAGCCAGCCAGCCAGCCCAGCATACTCGAGCAAGAGTCACCAGAGGCCTTAGGTATTAGAGAGTTATTTCCAGGATTGAGAGGGCCCTGACGGTATGGGTGATGACAGGTGGTCCCTACAGCCCACAGAGTCCCGTGTGAGAGCTCACAGTGACTGAATTCTTAGTACCCCCTCCTTCAACACAAATCCAGAAATCCAACTTCCTGGCCATTAATAATAAAGAAGCTGCAACTGTTACCATTTTTAAAAGGGAGGTTTAGGGGGTTGGGGATTTAGCTCAGTGGTAGAGCGCTTGCCTAGAAAGCGCAAGGCCCTGGGTTCGGTCCTCAGCTCCAGGGGTTGGGGGTGGGGAAGAGGTTTAACTGATCCTGTCGACTTGATGTCACCTTTCTTCCTGTAAAGTGAGACAGAGTTTATGAATGATAAAACCATATCTGTAAATTTTGAGATGTCCCTTTAGATGGTTGGGTCTCAGTAGTTTCAACCACCAGAAAGCAAACAGCTACTTAAAGCAGCCAGCCCTTGCTAGCTATGGTGCTCCAGCACTTGGCCTGGGAAGGGCCTCAGGGAGCTCGCCCAGGGAGCACCAAGGGCCAGACAGTTTAAGCTTCTAGCCTTCCATGTGCTCAGACAGGCAGGGCCTAGCCTGCTCCCTGGCCACTTAAGATACTAAAATGAAGTGGACTCCAAAATGAAGGCTGGCTGTAGGTTCTGCAAAAATGAATCATATCAGTACATGTGAGGGTTATTTGGGAAGCATATTCCATTAGCCTATAGTAACCACCACCACCCCTGTTTGCTTACTTTGTCTGAAAATAAAAATCTAAAATTGTGAGTAGTTGAGTGTATATTCTGAAGAGTCCTAGGATTTCTAAGTAAAATGAGACTGAGTCTTCTCCTAACTTATCATATCGGTATAATGAACATTAACTTTCTTTTTTTTTTTTTTGATTCTTTTTTTTTTGGAGCTGGGGACCGAACCGGCCCTTGCCCTTAAGCCTAGGAGCTAAATCCCCAGCCCCTCATTAACCTATAGTGTTATCTTTTTTATTCTGTTTAGTTTTTGTCAAATAGACTCATCTGAGAAGAGGGGAACCTTAGCTGAGAAGGTAAACCCATCCAACTGGTCGGTAGCCATCTTTGGAAGCATTTTCTTGATTAATGATTGATGGGATGCTGGGCAGGGGATGCGGGGAGGTCTAAGTTAGGTAGTTTACTAAACTACCTGGGGAGCAGGCCAGTAAGCAGCATTTCACCACAGTCTCTGTTCAGCCTGGAGTTCCTGCTCTGACTTCCTTTCATGATAGAATACAAGCATAACTGGGGGGAGGGGAGAGCCTTTCCCCAAGTTGCTTTTAGTTATGGTGTTTATCACAACACCAGAAACCTAATTAGGGCATCTTGTAAATGTATGTCCAGATTTCTGTTTTGTAGAAGCTTCTAGCACTTACTAAGTCCTCATTCTCTGAGAAGCAAGAATCTATATATACCTTTTAATTTCATCTTCTCTTCAAAAACAATTGTTTTTTGTAGTGCTAGAACTTGAACTCAAAGCATTAGGCATGCTACAAAAGGGCTCTGTAATAAACTATACTCACACTCAGCTCTCATTTTTCTCTGATCTCCTTAGATAGGGGTGTGTGTGTGTGTGTGTGAACACACACGAGTTCTTGCACAAATGTGCCTGTGCCTTGGTTTGTGTATGAACTGTATATCTTCTTGCCTCGAGTGCTGGGATTACTGATAAAAATTCTCAAGGCTGGCCTGCTGCAGAACAGTCATCCTAAGAAGCCTCCATGAATGCCTGACATTCTTGCCTCCAGTCACTGGGAGGCTGAAGACGGGCAGATAAGGATGAGCCTCTTGCTTGCTCTCCCTTGCTCTCCCTTGCTGTGTGTTCTTCAAGTTTTCCCTTGCTTTGTCCGTGTATCTCAGAAACCCAAGGCAGAGCTGTTCCACTGTATGCCACATGGAGCCATGAGAGCTGAGGGACAGCACTGCCTATGTTGCTCAGTGTGGTGCAAAGTGTGTGCCCCGGGGGAGTTCACAGGAAATAGCAAGCCAGGTTGGTCATCCAGGTCCTAAACACCAACAGCAGGAAAACAACCGCACGGTCAGGAGACAGGACATGTGGTTCTCAGCCTCCAGATGACTCTCTCCACACCCAGGCTCACTCACATGTCACAAGCTCCCTAGGGTGATACTTCACAGGGCTGTGATGGACAGTCCCATGTAGGTCCCTCACACCGTTTTCATTGTTAAGTTAATAGGCTTCAATCACCAACATCAGTACCCCATATCCCTTTCTCCTGTTTAAACATTCCCCGCTTCTACTCTGTGAAATGAAGAAAGAAAAATGGTATCTATAATTACTAGAATAAAAAACTGCTTCATGGAATTTCAAACCAGGACTACAGGATGCCACAAATAGAGAAAATCCTAATTATCATTTCTTCAATTTCTCACTCGGATCCCAACCAAGCTCTGAAAGAAGAGTTCGTAAGGAAAAGTGGTTCCTCGGTGCAGAAACTAACACGCACCAGAATGTGTAAGGAAAGGCTGAAATTCTGAGAGTGTGTATATTGACGATGTAAGCATTGTCAAGATAAGGACCACAATGCCTCAGACTCATAGGAATGGCAAAGCCTTCTCATGGTCTGTGTGTGGATATTGACAGTATGTGCGGAAAAAATTCACAGAGGCTTCCTCCTCTCTATAATTATAGCCTGAGACTGATCCTGTGCAAGGACCTCCTGCCAAGATTAACTAAACCTGCCTCCTGCTTTAGCTGTATAAAATATTCCTGTCTTCTGCTTCAGCTGTATACAGTAACTCTGGCTCCTGCTTCATTCAGCTGTATACAGTAACTCTGGCTCCTGCTTCAGATGTATGCAGTAATCCTGCCAACTTCTTCAGCTGGATACAATAACCCTGCCTCCTGCTTCAGCTGTATAGAGTAACCATGACTTATCTATTCGGATGTATACAGTAACCCTGCCTCCTGCTTCAGATGTATACAGTAACCCTGTCTCATCTATTCAGATGTATACAGTAACCCTGCCTCCTGCTTCAGATGTATACAGTAACCCTGCCTCCTGCTTCAGATGTATACAGTAACTCTGTCTCATCTATTCAGATGTATACAGTAACCCTGGCTCCTGCTTAAGGTATACAGTAACTCTGCCTCCTACTTCAGCTGTATACGGTAACCTTGACTTATCTATTTACCTGTATAATAGTAACCCTGCCTCCTGTTTCAGCTGTATACAGTAATCTGACTCATCTATTCAGATGTAGACAGGAAAGGCACTCAATTTCCAAGTTGCTACTACTATTGGTGTACTCCATCAGACCCATGATCACTGGATCCCAGCTTTTCTGTCTATCATTTCCTTACACCCTTATTGCACCCATTAGGTCAACCCCTAAGCCTTGCAGAGTGCAACATCAGAGGTGACTGACTGATAGGCACCTCAGGAGCTGGTGGGTAAAACTAGAAGTCATCACCTACAAAACCACCTTGTGACCTTGCCTCATGCCCTTGATCCCTAACCCTGCACTTAGGTGGCTTCTCCTGAGATGAATCAAGTTTTAACCCCATGGTTACCATAGCAACATGGACACATTGTAAAGCACATTCCTGGGGTTGGGCATGTAGTTAAGTGACAGAGCATATGTAAGGACCAGAGTTCAATTCCCAGTAACAGACAGACAGACAGAGACAGAGACAGAAAGAAGACAGGAAAGAAAGAAGAAATGAGGAGATCTTAGAGTATACTTTTCTCTTATATTTAGAAGGCAAAATAAAGGTCTACCAATTTGCTTTCTCTTCTTTTTTATAAATAACATAGATCTCTTAAGGATAATTCTAAATCTAGATGATACTCAGAAATAATGCTATTCAAGTCCTATTTCGAAGGATAAAGATTAATTCAATTAAAGAGTATTTTCTCCCTATTCCAATTAAAGATTAATCTTTCATACTAAAATCAACAGTGCTCCTTGTATGTAAATTACATCAACTAGTTCAGATTAATGATAAGCATAGATATCTCTGGGCCTGGCACAGTGGTTCAAGCCTTTCATTCCAGCCCTCAAGAAACTCTGTGGGTTCAAATGAGCCTGGTCTACAAAGTGAGTTCCAGGCCAGCCAAGACCCTGTCTGAGGGTCGGGAGTTGGGGGAGCTAATGGCAGCCAATGGTTGTTGTCACCAGAGTATCAAATGTTTGTACATATATGAAAACACAAATCGAGCAAGCCAGTGGTACATGCTTGTAAGTCACACACATTAGGAAGGGGGGGGGAGGAAGATTCTGCACGAGCGTCAGCTCAGCTACCTAATTAGTTCTGGTCTAGGCCAGGACTGCATGAGACCCTGAGTCAAAAACAAACAAAACCAAACCAGGAGGGCTGGAGAGATGCTCAGTGGTCGGTCACGCGTGCATATTGCTCTTACAAAGGATCCAAATTCAGTACCCAGCACCCACATCAGGAAGTTCACAATGGAACTATAGTTCTGGGGAAGCTGACATCTTCTTGACTCCACAAGCTGCATGCACACATGTACACTCCCACATACAAACATACACGTTATTAAAAATAAAGTAAATCCTTTCTAAAAGGACAATATCTGTCTGCTCTCCCCGAGAACCCAGTTCTATTCCCAGCACTCATGTAGTACCTCACAGCCATCTGTGACTCCAGTTTCAGAGGACCAATGCCCTCTGCTGGCCTGTGAGGGCAATGCATGCTCATGGTACACAGACATGCACATAGGCAAAAACACCCGTACACATAAAGTAAAAATAAATACAACTTTAATTATTTTTAAATAAAAACAAATATCTGTTCATTTTATACATGTATATAAATCTCTACGTGATTGATCCTAAAAGTGGGATATCATACACACACTCAATTGTACCATGTGTTTTTTGTAGCTAGTATTTTCTACAAATATCCCTCGCATTCAGGCTTCAGAAAAAAAAATCAAATTTTTTTCTATATTTACTTTATCTTTAATTACATGTATTGGTGTGTGTACATGTGTGCAGGTGCTCACGGAGGCCAGAGATGTTGGACCCCTAGGGATGGAGTTACAGGCAATTGTGAACAGCCTGATAGGGACTGGTCTGCACTGGACGATATGCTAGCAGGAAAGCAGGAAACCAAAGGACTTTGAAACACCATCTGACCACCTGTACTGGCTGGTTTAGTGTGTCAACTTGACACAAGCCGGAGTTATCACAGAAAAAGGAGCCTCAGTTGTGGAAATGCCCTCATGAGATCCAGCTGTAAGGCATTTTCTCAATTATCGATCGAGGGGGGAGGACCCAGCCCATTATGGGTGGTGCTGTCCCTGGGCTGGTGGTCTTGGGTTCTATAAGACAGAAGCTGAGCAAGCCAGGGGAAGCAAGCCAGTAAGGAACATCCCTCCGTGTCCTCTGCATCAGCTCCTGCTTCCTGACCTGCTTGAGTTCTAGTCCTGACTTCCTTTGGTGATGAATGGCAACGTGGAAGTGTGAGCTGAATAAACCAAGCTGCTCCTTGGTCATGATGTTTGTGCAGGAATAAAAACCCTGACTAAGACACCACCCAAGGGCTGGAGAGATGGCTCAGTGGTTAAGAGCACCGACTGCTCTTCCAGAGGTCCTGAGTTCAAATCCCAGTAACCACGTGGTGGCTCACGACCATCCGTAATGAGATCTGATGCCCTCTTCTGGTGTGTCTGAAGACAGCTACAATGTACTGATATATAATAAATAAATAAATCTTAAAAGAAAAAGAAAAGAAATACTATCCAAAAACTTCTCTTCCACTGGAAGTGTTTTCACACAAATCAGATCTGAGTTTTTGTCCCTACCATGATATAAGTTCCTTCTCCAAGCATTTCTTCTTTTATCTGTCAGCTCAGCAGTCTTGTCAGATCATTAAACCGGTAGACTGTATGAGGAGCTCGGCAGCAGCCAAGCTCAGTCAGGCGTGACCTGCTTGATGAGTGCGCTACACTGGCCACTTGACAGTGTGTTACACTGAGAGCCACGTCTAGCAAACAGCTGTAGCAACAGCTTACCTGTCATTCCGGAAGATCTTTGGTAAATACCTCCTGGGAAACCACATGGCCAAAGCACACATCAGAACCCAAAGAATGGCAAGTTCATCAAGCATCTGACCCAGGAAACTAAGAGTTGCATGGAAGTAGACAGATCCGATTCCTAGAAATAATCACAACCAAACAAGATTAATGCACAACAGACTCACTGCTTCAGGACAGCCCTTCTCTAGGAGCTATCGGAATCACCAGATCATTCTCAAGAAAGAAAAAAGAAATGAAGGAAGGCAGGAAGGCAGGAAGGCAGCAGGCAGCACAGACTCACAGGGCCCAGGCATGCTGACCTAGAGACTAAAAGAAGGGTTTCAAGTTGGGCTCAAACATCAGCACATCACCACAGTAAGAATTCCACAGCAAAGCACACTCTGTTTCCATCCTCTGAACCTTCACGATAACAGGCAGTAAATAAAACTCGACACTATCTCTCTGTTAAGAATTCCCAAACTGCTGGAGAGGAAATGGAAATCACACAAGTATTTCACAGAACAATGAGGGACCAAACGTCTAAATATTTTTCTTTAAGTCCTCTGGAGCCACATCGCATCAGACTTCAATTGTTTCAGAAGTTCTTCAGAAGTTCTCAGAAAGCCACGCTAACACTGGCACGTCACCAGTGGCTGCCCCACAGATGCCGAGATGTGATAGTTACAGGCAAGCTTGCTACCAAGCCGGCACTCAAGAGTTCTTTTGGTGTCAAGGGATCAATGGCTAAGACGTCAGAGCTAACTTTGGTTTACAAAACATTGTGTTCGGAGTGGACAGGAAACATGGGGTCCCACTTCCTCCCTTTCAGTCCCGTTCCCACGTGACTCCACTTACCCACTACAACTAGGAGAGTCCATATTAAATAGATGCCGCTGTTGAAGCACGTGGCGTACTGGCGGAACAAGCACATGCAGATGGGCGGTAAAATGAAAAACAGGACGTTGCTGATCTGGAGGAGAGAGAAACATGAAAGATGAGTATTAAGTAAAAGCATAAAGAAGTAAAGCTGCTTGTTCCGGGTGTGTCCTTGGCAAACCAGGGTGAATGTGGCCTTGTATCTTGTGCAAGTTCTGCACTTTTTAATTGCAGACACAGAGCACGCGCAGGACCGGGACTGGGACTGGGGGAGGGGGAAGGGGGGATGACCCGGATAACACCGGGACTTAGAACATCTTAAAGACCAGGAACAAACGGTCTCCTTGCTGCCCCTTTTGATCGTAGGAGCAATTGTTACTGGATTCTTTTTTTTTTTTTTTTTTTTTTTTTTTTGGAGCTGGGGACCGAACCCAGGGCCCTTTAAGCTTGCTAGGCAAGCGCTCTACCACTGAGCTAAATCCCCTACCCCCTCGTAGGAGCAATTGTAAAAGCACCATTGAGGCTAGAGGTGTATCTCAGTGATAGAGCCCTGGTCTAGCATCAGCCCCTGGGGTCAGCCCACCGGGGAAGGGGGGGCGGTGCTGGGGAGGAGGGTACATTCATACTACTCTTCTGAATCAACAACTGTTGCTTTCCACACGGGGAAAGTGCTTTTGCTACCCTGTCAGTTTCCTTGTCCAACTTCTTTCCGGCTTTAAAATCATTTTGCCAGGCAGGGTGATGCCAGCACTCAGACTGAGGCAGGAGGATCAAGAGTTCCAGGATAGATTCAACCACATAAGGAACCTGGGCAAGAGGTGAAACTCTGCCACTACCCTCATCCCCCACCCGACCCCCATGTTCCAAAAACAGGGGAAAAAATTGTATTTTAACTTGCAAATTTTCTTTGTACTTAAACCTATTATGTCTCCAAGAAGCACTCAACTCTTTAAAAAGTAATGTTTTATCTAATGATCTGAATACGATCTGACTATGTAATCACTATTTAAATATTATTAGCTTAGGAAGATAGCTTGTGCCTATATCCCAACTAAAGGACTATGAATTTGATTAGTTGAATTTAGGCAACCAAAAATAAATGAATGAATAAATAGATAAATAAATAAGCCATGGGATAGAGAGATGGCTAAGCAATTAGGAGCACAGGATACTCTTCCAGACCTGGGTTTGATTCCCAGAACCCGTGATAAGGTTCACAACTTTAACTCCAGTTCCAAGAGTTACAGTGCCCTCTTCTGGCATCCACAGGCAGTGCACTGCCATACATGTGGGCAAAATACCATTACATATAAAATAAGAATAAATATATTTTTAAAAATACAGTAAATCAATGAAAGAAACACATTACAAATATTTAAAGTAAAATATTTTATTATATTTAAATATAAAATATAATTAATATAAAATATTTTACAATATTTTTCCTTTATCATGAAATAGTATACATTAGGTTCGGAGTAAGCCTTTTAAACCCAATGTAAATTTCACACATAGAGCAAGTCTCAGTTTTTAGCCGCATCTCCTGTGTTCGGAAGCCATACTGTAAAACACAGTTCCACCTCACTCTAAGTTTTAAGGGCTGGGACTATATTCAGTTGTGGGATGTGTGTCTTGCATTTGTGAGGCCCTGGCTTCAATCCACAGAATCACCACCACAAATAGTAAAATAAAATAAATGAATAAATAAAAAAGGAAGGGAGCAGGAGGCTGGAAAGACAGACAGAAAGGGCGGGAGACAGCAGCATAGGGGCCGTGCCCGCCACAGATGACAAATCTGCTGGCTCCTCACCCTGCATTTCCAGAACTGTAGATATCTGGGTTTAGGTTATTACAGGAGCAGAGGCAGATCGGGCACCAGGTGGTGTGGTAATTTTCCTTTCAGGAGTGTGCTTTTGAGGCATTTCTTCCTCTTGTTTCGCACTCCTACCAACAGTGTACAAGGGTTCTAATCCTTGCCCAATTGTACTATACTCAATGGCTCATTTTAAAGTAAGGCCATCCTAGGAGCGATGCATCGGTAGGGACGTGCAGCTCTCTAAGCCTCCTCTCCAGTTGCTGGAGGAGGAGCTCTGGGTCCAGGCCTGTGCATGCAGAATGTAAAGATAACATCTAAGCCTAAGACGGGCTTTAATACTGGAGGTGAGGTGGGAGGCACAGAAAGACTTCAAAAGGCAAAGTAAGTGACTCGGCAGCTAAGAACTCGTGTTGCTCCAGCATAGACCAGGTTTGCGGCGCCCACATCAGGGGGCTCCTGCAGCAACCTGTAACTCCAGCTTCAAAGTATACCAGGCCTCTAACCTCAGAAGGCAACACACACACACACACACACACACACACACACACACACACTCACTCACTCACTTTAAAATAATAATAATAAGGCTAGAGAGATGGCTCAGTGGTTAAGAGCACTTGCTGCTTTTACAGAGGATCTTGGTTCAGTTCCCAGCAACCACATGACAGCTCACAGTCACCTACAACTCCTGTTCCAGGCAAGCCGACATCCTCTTCTGGATACCTCAAGCAGTAGACATGCATGTGGTGCACATATATACATGGAGACAAAACACTCACACACATGAACAGAACAAATAAATCTTCAACAACAACAACAACAATAATAATAATAAATATTGTAAAAGTAAAAAGAGCCAAGCCAGGTTACTCAGAAGGAAGGAAGAAAGATCACGAGTGGTCCTCGATTCAACAGCTAGCCGGGGCAACTTAGTGAGACCCCCATCTCAAAATTAACAAAATCAAAAGAGCAAGTCTGGAAAGATGCTCCATGGATAAAGACACCCTCCACTAAGCCTGACTCACAGTCAGGATTCAATTCCTGGGACCTATCAGGTAGAAGGGGAGAACCAACTCCCTTAATTTGTCCTCTGACCTCTACATACATGGTACAGCAGGCAAACACTAAGGCACATACATTTGCTAAATAAATTAAGCAAATGAAAAACAAACAAAAAGTGGGCTGGGGCTTTAGCTCAATAATAAAACACTCCTCCAGCAGGTGTGGGCCCCAGGATCAATCCTTTTTTTCTTTTCTTTTTTGGAGCTGGGGACCGAACCCAGGGCCTTGCGCTTGCTAGGCAAGTGCTCTACCACTGAGCTAAATCCCCAACTCCCCCAGGATCAATCCTTAATTGAAAAGGGACTGTCAGAAAAATTCAGGGATGAGTAGACAGAGTAAGGGTCTTAGGGTTTCTTTTGCTGTGGTAAAGACCATGACCAAAGCAATTTGGGGAGGAAAGGCTTTGTTTCCTCTGAGACTTCCAAGAAACTGTCCATCTCTGAAGTTAGGGTATGAACACAAGAGGAGAGGAGCTGATACACAGGCCAGAAGAGTCTGCTCACCCATTACTTGCTTTCTTATATCACCCAGGATCACCAGCCCAAGGAGTGGACCCCGCCCACAATGGGCTGGGCACTCCCACAGCAATCACTAATTAAGGAAGTGCTCTACAGAATCCCCTACAAGCCAATCTCACAGGAACGTTTTCCCAATGTTCCCAGTGAGAGCCCCACTTGCCAAGTAACTCTAGCTTCTACCAAGTTGATGTAAAACAAGAAGACAGTACAGTAATTTAAAGATGGAACGCAAAACCAAGAGCAGGAGGGCTTCCAAAAAGAAAGGTGTCACTCCTCCTGTTGGCTAATGTAGAAATGTGGATTAAATGATAGCTCTAAGGAGCCATGTGGGCCCCTGGACCCAGATGAAGAGAGCAAGGCAGAAGGGTTTTCCCCAGACCTCAGAGACCACGCTGGTAACATAAAAATGTCACAGCAGGGGCTAAGGAGATGGCTCAGTCAGTGACATGTTTGCCACACAAGCATGAGGACTTAAGTTCGGAGAGAGCCAGCACTCCAGTACCCATGCACAAAGCTACATTTGATGCTGGGGAACATAGAGAGGGGATTTTCCAGGCTTGCTTGCAGGAGATGTGCGAGCTCCAGGTTCTACAGACAATAAAGTAGAAAGGGATTAATAAGGACAGCTCCCAATGTCAAACTCTGGCCTCCACACGCAGGTACACTGTTGTGCATGCACATATGCCACACACACGTGGGAGAAGGAAAAATATTTTAGCAAACCCCAGAACTCAGCCACCCCTTGGAAGCGACACAGGTTTTGGCAGGGGAAGAAATAAGAGGATAACCAAATCATAGAACAGAATCTTGATGTGTGATTGACAACCTTGAGTGAATTAATGGTCTCAGAGGTCCCAGGCTGGGAAACAGAAACATTCTCATTTATAAGAAGTAATTGAGGGCTGGAAGAGATGGTGCCGTAGTTAAGAGCACTGGATGATGCTCTTCCAGAGAACCTGAGTTCAATCCCCTGCTGCCTGCTCACAACCACCTGAAATTCCTCCTCCAAGGGACCTAACACCCTCCCTGACATCCATGAGCAGAAGACATGCATGTCATGTCAGCTATAGTGCAGGCAAATATCCATACACATAATTTTTATGAATAAAAAATAACTTTAAAAAACATGCTTAAAAAGGAAAAGAAGTGAGGGCTGGGGATATAGCTCAATGGTATAGCACTTGCTTTGCATGCACAGGGTCCTGGGTTCAAAACCCAGCACCTGAAAAAAGAAATAGACTAAGATAGAACAAGGCAGATCATCTCTGTTCATGCTGTGAGCACAGCCATTTAAAGAGCCAGCGACCCTTCAAGGTTAGGCTGGAAAGTCTTTCAAAACCATCACTTACTTTAAGGGGATATGAAGACCCAGAAAGACTCCAAAGCAGCAGGCTCCTCCCACTGCCCCACCCAGGGTTCACCTCCAACTGGGCCATTCACATAAGTTACCTAAGAACTGTGGACGCCACCACACTGTGCTCGAATGTCCCATCCCAGGATTTCAACATGAGTTTCATACTGGTAGGGGAAAGTAAGTGGCATGGGAGATGCTGAAGGGGGAGCAAAGTGAGAGAAGAAATAGAAAAGGAATTGGAGCTTAATCATTCTCCTTCATGTTCATGGGCAAGCACTTCCTCTAAGGAACATCCTAAGAGTTAAAAACTCCTTTCTCCCCTTCTCCCCAGAGATAAATCCTGGGGAGATGAAATCCTGGGATGCAAATCTTCTATCCTTTTTCTTTGCATTTATATGAATAAAAAACAATACCCCATACTGCGATGCCATCACTCTGGTAACCCTTCCTCTTAGCGCACAAGGATTCAGCTCAGTGCTATACATTACTGCAGAGAGCAGGGGGCTTTCACTGTTTGTTTGTTTGCTTCTTTGTTATTAGCTATTTTTCGGGGAAAAGAACACCAACTTAAAAGTCTCCTTTAGAATGCTGGGAAATATAATGCACTTGGGGATGTGCTTGCTTGTTTGTGGCAGGATCTCAGGCAGCTCAGGCTGGCCTTAAACTCACTGAGTAGCCAAGGATGACAGTAAACCCCTGCTCTCTCACGTTCACCTACCAAGCACCGCAATTACAGGTGCGCTACGACATGCCCAGCTCTATTATGCATCTTGACCTTTACTCCAGTGTATCTGTGTCGCCTGAAGGCCTATTAATATCCCTTGCTTCTGCCAAGTACAACTATGACTGACGAGCTGTGCATTATGTGGCTCTGTAGATTCATATTACCATAGGCAAGGAACACTCCTGACACACATAATGTGTCTATGTGATACTCATGAAGGCATGGGTTCATTTACCTCACCTGCATTATTATTTACTATTTTATTTGTTAAGCTTTTGAGAAGGGTCTCATAGTATAGCTTGGGCTAGTCACAAACCATAGCAATCTCCTGTTTCAGCCTTTTCAATGCTAGAATTAAAGGTATTTCCCACAATTCCACAATATTTCTAAGTCTACATATAAGCGCCATTCCATGCTCTATTTTGATATATGCTCCACACTAGCACCAAAATCACATTTGTTAAACTTCTGGACAGCCTATCTGCCAAGGCTTGCTGGTTACGACTATTCCCTTTGAAGACATCAATATATGAAAAGGAAAAGCCCAAACTAGAGGGCGACCGTTCTCAAAACAAAAAGAGGAAGGAATACCAAAATAAATACGGAAAGACAAATGAGTTATGGCTAAAGGCAGACTCTGTGGCTCCATCTCTACTGAGAAGCTCTCCTTCAAAATGATTGGAGTCTCTAAAGTTGTAGGACAGTTCAGCCAAAGGGAGCTTGTTTCAAGTTCATTGCTGAATTATCCCTTAAAGATTTGATTTGCTTTCTGTCTACAGACATTTTTTTAAACTAAGGGAAAAAACCACAACTTCAAAATGCATTAATTGTTTCCCTTAAGAGTTTTAAGAGTTCCTTATTCTGTGGATTCCTATCCAGCATTTGTTTCAAAATCATCTCGAGAACACTCTGTGCTTTCTTCCTGATGCATTAGAATGAGCCTTTCCCATGGAATGCGGAGTCTGGACAAAGGCATGGGCAGGAAGCTTGCTGAGCAGAGCTTCAGGAGCGCCTAGGATGCTAAGTGTACTGTCTGTACCTTCCCACTGTGTGCATGATTCCTAGTCCTCCACTGAACTGTCCTACTCCTGCCTGTGAGGTAGCCAAATATCCTGGTTTGCCAGGAACTCAGTGGATCTCCCAGGGGACAGGACTTCCAGTTGTAAAACTTTTTAAAAAATTGGACAGGAGAGATGCTTGCTGTCATACCCAAGGACCTGAATTCTATGGCTAAACCCAAATGGTAAAAGGAGAGAATTGACTCCCACAAGCTGGACTTTGACTTCCACATGTACACAATCACAGACACATAGACACACACAGAACAAACAAACAAACAAACAAACAAGGACGGACATATAGCTCAGTGGTTAGGAGGGCTGATTGCTCTCGTAGAGGACTCAGGTCAGCTTCCCCACACAGCAGCTCACAACCCTCTGTAACTCCGATTCCAGGGGGATCTGATGCCCCTCTTCCAGTCTCCATGGTCACTGCACATACATGGTGTACACACATAGAAGCAAACATCCAGACACACAAAATAAAACGTGAAGAAACTAAAATAAGCAGACAGAAATGATTTTTAAAAACAATTAAAAATTTCAAGCAAAATACTTAGGGTAAGTTTACTCAGATGCCTGCTTCCAAAGCCCCCTCCCAGCCCCACACTGCACACCTCAATGCAGTTTACTAACAACAGCTCAGCAGTCGGTGTCTGCCACGACTGTGAACCCCAATGCCCAGTGACTGTTTCCAGATCTGGTTTCTGTGACAGGCACACACGGCCAATGCTCAGGCAGGCCTCCAACCAGGCATATCCTGCCCATCAGATAGGGGAACCCAGACTTGGACGGAGAAAGAAAGCTCGGCTTTCCTTTCTTGCAATAGTTGAGTAGAGAGGGGGAGATAAGAGGCCATGGGCTGATTTTATGCATGTATTTCATTTTTTCTATACCTATTAATGTCTGCTTTCCAAGTCACTGGTCAGCAACAAGGCGAGCCTTCAAAGGCCAGACCCAGGGATCACAAAGCAGACTCCACTTTTCTCCAAAGCAGCCTATGTGGTCTGAGCCCCCAAGGGAACCAGACATGTTGGCTCACAACCGGAAGCCCAGTACTTGGGATGCTGAGGCAGGATTTCTGTGAGTCCAAAGCCAGTCTGGTTACAAAGTGAGTTCTAGGCCACATTGGGCTATAACATGAAACTCTGTCTTAAAAAGCAAGAAAACCAACATCATTCAACCCAGCAAAGGCTCTATGTAGAAACAAAACAAAACAAAACAAAAAAAAAACCAGTATCCTAAAGGTACAAGTGAAGGGCAAGAGTAAGTTCTTTTGGTTTTTTTGAAACAATGTAGCCCTGCCTGTTCTGCAATTTGTTATTTAGACCAGGCTAGTCCAGACCTAACACAGGAGGTCTTTGCCTCCTGAGTGTTAGGATTGAAGGTGTATGCTACCACACTAGGTTTAGGTGATGACACCTGGAAAGAGAGATGTTTGTACTTGTTGGAAGACAGGGGTGATAAGAAGGACTGGGGCCCGGGAGAGAGAGTAGAAGGAAGCTGTGTTCTCTCTTTCGTGAGCCAGGTGGCTGTAGTAATCAGCATTTACAGTGAATATTTTCAAGCCAGGCATGACCACCCACCCATACCTGTAATTCCAGCACTTGGGGAGGAAAGGCAAGAGAACCAGGTAGTTAATTCCATCCTTGGCTACATAGGGAGTTTGAACTCAATGTGAGCTACATGAGATCTTGCTGGTTTTTTAAAAACCAAAAATTAAGTAAATAAATAATAAATAAAGTGAATGCATTGATCTGAGCAGGTGTCAGATGCCTGCAATCCAAGAATTTTAGAGGCAGAGCAGGAGGATCACTGAAGTTTTAGGTCGGGTATGTTTTATATTAGCAGGTTCTAGGCCAGTCAGGAGTACTGACTGGTAAAACTCTGAAATAAAGACAGAAACAAAAACCCAGTGAGTAGTCCCTCAACACAACAATCCTCCAGCGAGAATTTGTAAAGCAACGTCGACGTGAGCCAGGTAGTAGCTCAGAAGTAGAATGCTTGTCTCACATGCACATAAGACCTTAGGTTTGATTCTTGTTGATGAAAAAAACAGTATTTCCAGATGTGTGGACTTTCTCTGTATCCCTCTTCAAAAGCCAGATGAAAACTGTAAAGCATCCAGAAACATCCCCAAATGTTCATTAAGAAAGAGTTAACTAGCTAAGTGAACCATGGCCAATCTGTTATACGGAGCGTGGTCCACACACTGTGAATTGCTCTATGCACACGTGTCCATTGCTCTGTGCAGCCGTATGACCACTGGGAGCACAGAGGTCTTTGCCCTCACAGGTAAGCACTAGACAGTCCAGGAATGTTAAACATGTAGGCATATCTCTTCAATGGAAGAGATGTAAAACCTGTTTTCCACCCAGAACGCTAGGAATGGGGTGGCTAGTAGCCTAGCCTGTCTGTGTGCCCGGGGACTCCCTGAGATTCCTGCAGCCAGGGCCAGAGGGAGCTAATAGCCCAGATGACCTATGAGATAATCTATTCCACAAGACCAAGACCATACCACGTCCTCCCCTAGGTCCTTAAGATAAGACCTGTATCCTAGCTATAGAACCTACCTTCATGGAAGTATAGTGACTTGTACTCTGAGAAGAGTTTCTGTGTAATTGTCTCATTGTGCACATGGGATTGTGTTACAGGAAATTTTTTAGGAACTGCACTGTACTTAAATATGCCAAAAATAAACTGCCCAGTGTCAGACTCTACAAGCTTGTGCCAAAACCAGCTAGAATCACGTTCAACCAGATTTCCTTCTTGCCTCATGTGTGCCATTACTCTGCTAGCAACGCAGTGGTGTTTGCAGAGACCCCCACAAATGGCCACCTCCACGAAGTGCTTAGAAGATAGGTGATGTACAAACAGTTCATTTCGTGTGATTTCAGTTGAGTTGGAAAACAATTTTGAGTGTGTGCAAAATGCAATATTCCTATTTGGCATGTAAATACAAACCTGTGTATAGGGAATTGAACCCAGGCTTCATGCATGCCAGGCAAGTACTCTACCTCTGACTTACATCGCTGGTCATTCCATGTGCTTTATACATGCCCAGGAAATGTCAGAGATGCAGAAGAACAATTCATTACTTTATAACTTCCGTATTCTAGCCTACCATGGTCATACTATTACTTTTCTATCCAAAGTGCTTCACACAAACTGGGTTTTTGTCTGTTTGGTTTGGTATTTGGTTTTTCAAGACAGGGTTTCTTTGTGCAGCTCTGGCTGGCCTGCAACTTGCTTTATGGACCAGACTGGCCTTGAACTCAGAGATCTGCCTATCTGCCTCCAGAATCCTGGGATTGAAGGCACACACCACCATCCGACTGACACAAACTGGTTTTTAATTAAGCAGATGTGTGTTATTCTGAAAATAATTCTGAAAATAAGACGTTTCCAGTATAAGTATTTTAAGTTAAGCACTGATTGAACAATATATATTAAGCACACAAATATTGGGTGCTTACATTTACAAGAGAACTCTTGGCAGGGTCAAAAAGGCTAAGTTCTAACTCCATCAGTCATTTGCTTGACTTCGGCAAGCAATATAAACCGAGCAGGCCCTTGCTGCCCTCCTTTATCTAAGGCATCCACGGCAAACGACGGTAAAGCACCCAATGGCGCCACAGCACAGCAAGCAGCTAAGGGTAGTGCAGTCTCAGTAGCCACCTGTTATCCCGAAAGACTCATTAAGAAGATTCTAGATTCCCTCCCCCAGTGCTCTCCTGCTTTTGTCAATTGTTTTATTTTTTTCTCAACTCCTTTAACTTTGTTTCTCAAAATTGATAATAATTACCAGTTTCTTACGAAGTAGATAATTAAGCCAGGCATAGTAGCACACACTGAAACCCCAGTGTTCTGAGTCTTGGGGCCTTTGAGGACAGTTATCAGCTACATACTATGGGCCTACAAAAGTGAGTTCCGGTCCAGCCTGGGAGATAGGGAGTCCCTGTCTTAAATGAGATGAGCGAGGTGGCACATGCCTTCAATCTTAGCACTCTGGAGGCAAAGGCAGGCAGATCTCTGTGAGTTTGGGGCCAGCCTGGTCTACGTAGTGAGTGAGATCCAGGCCTGCCAGAACTACGTGGTGAGACCCTGTCTCAAAACAAACTGACATTGAATAATGACGCCTGCTGTCTGTTATGAGGACCTTAGGAGATGTGTATCATCAATAACTCATTGTTCTTCTCTGTGCATGAGAGAGAAAGGCCCAGGAAAACCCTGTAGTCGTATCAGCAGATCAGCAGAGCTACAGTGAGAAGAAACAGGTTCTGGGCGCTTACACTCACAGGCCAGCCCGGCCGGCTATTTCTCTGTGACTCTCCTCCACATTCCAGAGAAAACGTGGTGGCTTATTCATCACAAAGAAAAAGTTTGCCAGGTAGATGGGCTAGCTTAAGCAACCACAAACAGCTCTTTTGCACAACAGAGTTTTGTACTCACTGTACACAGTTCCAGTGGGATTAGACTGAAACGAACAAGAGGCAGCCAGATGCACAGACTGCTTGAGAAGCTGAGATAGGACCTCAAGTTTAATCTCAGCCTGGGCTATACAGAAAGACCCTTGTCAGAAAAGAGTCAGACTGAGAGGAGTGGGGAGGGGGAGGGGGAGGGGCAAAGAGGAGGGAAGAAGGAAGGGAAGGGATGTCAATTTTTCCTCTCCTCCAGCCCTGAGGGCTTTTCAAGACTGGCTCAGAGCAGCTATGTTTGAGCTTTGGGGGACTTTATGAGGGGCTGGCCCTGGCTGGGAGCTCTCACACCCCGCAGGAGACTGCCGTGTGGGTGTGAAAGATCCTGCCACCACCCGGTCATTCCTTTGGCTCTGATGAAATCTTGAATGTTTCTCAGAGGTTCTCCACTTATTACTGCTGGTGTTTCTCCTCCACTACCCCAGCTGCCCTGCTCCAGCTTCTTCCTTTGGTGCCTGTAAATACCAGGGAGCAGCATACCCCACCAAGTTGGATAATAGGAAAAGTGTGGCCACTTCTGATAGCTAGATCTTTCCCTATGTCTCTGGATGTCAAACGTCCCGTCTGTTGAGCAACTAATCTGGCCACGTAAAAAGAAATGAGGGTGCTATATGTACAACAATGCCAAGCAATCAGAGCTTCAGGACTAAGCCACTACCTAAAGACTCTACATGGACTGACCCTGGACTCTGACCTCATAGGTAGCAATGAATATCCTAGTAAGAGCACCAGTGGAAGGGAAAGCCCTGGGTCCTGCTAAGACTGAACCCCAGTGAACTAGACTGTTGGGGGGGCGGCAATGGGGGAGGGGTGGGGAGGGAACACCCATAAGGAAGGGGAGGGGGAGGGGATGTTTGCCCGGAAACCGGAAAGGGAATAACACTCGAAATGTATATAAGAAGTACTCAAGTTAATAAAAAAAAAAAAAAAGAAAAAAAGAAAAGAAATGAGGGTGCTGATGTGGAGGACCAGCATGCATTTTAAGCACTGAGGTGAGGTACGGCAGAGAACTCTGGGTTGTAGTCGCAGGCGTACCAGCACATGGGCATGACAGCTCACTTCTCAGTAGCCTAATCTTTTCGCCACGAGAACACTAGAGCAATACAAAAAAAAGAGGGGAGTTGGGGGATCAAAAGTAAAGGACAGGGGAATAAAAGGGACTAGTGGTCTGTCCAGGCAATAATGCCTGATTCTTGCTGAAGACATTCTTTCCAGAAATCCGAAAAGGAGGGAAAAATCCTAAATAGCAATCTCAAACTCACAATGACTCAAACCAGGAGTTCCTGTTTTCTGTGTCTGAACAGAAGAAAAAAGATAAGCCAGAAAAATGACCATGCAAAGTCACATTGGGTACCAAGTCCTGAGTGATGGGTTCAAGGGAAAAGCAGAAACGTTTCCTCTCCTAGGGACAACTCTTCCCTCTCATACAGACCCAAATCCCAGGAATTATGTAAATTTCCTCTTGTCCGTATCTAGGGACCTAGACAAGTCCAGAAAACCCACCGTTTATCACTCCCAAATTTCACTGTCACCACCAGGAGCTGGCTCAAAACTGGACTCTAAAAGCAACGAGAAAAAGAACTCATAGTAGTTAACTTGCTGCTGGACAAAAAATAATTCGATCTGCATTGCTATAGTTTAGTGAAGAGGGCATGCTGACTTGTGGGAGTGGGCCCAGTCCCTGGACATGTCCAGGGCTCTCCTTTCCCCCGGGCGCCCAAAGCAGGTATTCAGCGCTAAAACGCACAATGAGATCCAGGTGCGTCACACCACAAAGATCCTGGGCAGGAGGAAGGGAGCTGCCCCTGTGGGCTCACGTCCCCAAATGACCCAAACTGGAAGAATGGGTTGATGCGGACCCTTAGCTCCCGGACCACGGGAACCAAACGAAACAATAGAGCCATAAAGAAGAAAAATGACAGGAAGGGCTAGAGGAGCCCTGGAAAGGGACCGGAGAGGGATGCAGAAAATAGAGCTGGAAGAAGCGCCCGGAGAAGGGGGCGTGGAGTGACTGCCTCGGACCTCCACGGTCACCCACCGCCTGCTTCCAGGCGCCACAGCCACGGGGACAGCTCCCTCCCTCCGCCCGCCTGCCCTGCCGCTCCCGCGTCCCGCACCGTGTTGTAGAACTCGGCGATGGCAGGCACGATGGTGTAGTTGTCCTCGCACCAATCCACCTCCGAGCTGCCAGCCCGCAGCTGGTCCCACCAGTGCGGGGCGCCCATGGCCGCTCTGGAGCATCGGAGCAGCTTCTCCGCAGCGGCAAGCGGCCCGAGCGGCTGCTGGGCACACTGTGCGTCTGCGGCTTTATGCGGTGCCGGGCAGCCTCCGGATACGGCACCTCCCCTCCGGCCTCCCAAGCCGGGCTGCGCCCGCCCGCCACCGCCGGGCCAGACGTGCCCCAGCCCCGCCCCCGGGAGTCCCGGAGCACGACGGCCACGCCCACCCGGGGCGGGACCTGACAGACCAGGTTCGGAAGGGTAGGGCCGGGACCTGGGTGGAAGCCTGGAAGCTAGGACCGTAGCCACTAGCTCTCCGGTTCTACTGTGGTTGGTGGCAAAGGCCTTCAGAGTCGCTCTTGTCCGCGCGCGTCCAGGTTGCGTAAAGAACGCCAGAGCAGCCGTACCCCTTGTAAAAAAAAAAATGTAAAATATGGTAAACCGCACGGAGACCCGGACCCCTTTGGACTTCATAGGAGTTCGCAGCAATTTGCTTCTCTGCGCCTGGGACACCAGTACTCATCATGCTTAAGGAAGGTTCTCATTCCTCCTGAAGGCAGGACAGCTTTACCAGACCCAACTCACTGCTGGCTAGGGTAAAAAGATCCTCAGGGCTGTGGCAACAGGTTCTCTGGACCCGCCAAGCATCCTGGGTCACCCACACCAGGAGAGTGTTTCTGTAGTACTGAGTGTTTAGTGGTTTATGGGTAATCCACAGAAGATGCAGTGTAACAGGTAAGAACACACAACTGCAGGGCATAATACATACATAGTACTTTATAGTGCATATAGCATTATGTGTTGGGCACTATTGGGAGTGCCCATATGTCCCTCATTAGGCGTCCCCAGTGGGCATCCCAGACAGTGGGTTCTATTAACGGCCCCCTTTCTACCAGTGTGAATGTTAAAGCTAGAAATCAAGTTCAGGCCAGATGACCTATCTGCTCATAATGGTTTTGCATCTGTAATTACCCCATAGTTTCTAAATGTAAGCCAGCTTTCTTGCAGTGCAGGTAAGATCTTGGAGAAAAGCACTTTATTCTTTTTGGTGGCAACTCAGGGCCTCCTTCATGGAAAGTCCCAGGTAAGGATGGTTGGGGAGAACACCCTGGGCAGGCATCTACACTGGTCATCTACACAGCCAGGCAGGCCTGCCTTCTCTCCGGGCTGGAGTGCCTGTAAGCAGTGTATCTGAGTCTCTCTTCCACAGACACCCACACAGCCATTGTCTTCATAGCTGCTTCTGTCAGCCTCCACCTCCTGTTCAGGAAACCCAGCTTTAATTCTTCCAGGCCAAACCACTCCTGTGTCTTCGTTACCCTAGCTTCTGTCTCCTCTTCCTTCTCTAGCGCCAGTTCTACTGGCTGACCCCTGAAACCCAAGGAGAACCTGGACAGTGACCTCCTTCTAGGGTCAGTCAGTTACAGACTAGCAGGGGTGAGCAGGCCAGAGCCACAAAAGAAAACTGCACTGCAATGCCCCCCTCACTGTTGTATGTCGAACACCAACCATCCAGCAAGAGAACCGCTTTCTCATGTGATCACATTTTTCTCCTCCCAGTAGCTTAGGCAAAAATAAACTGGATGTTAGAAGCACACGCTTGTAATCCCGGAAAGAAAAACTATCCACATCTATCCAACCTGGCATAAAACAGTTACTGTGTGTGTGGCAATTTTCTCAATCTGTGCTCCAGGTGGTCAAAACGTTTCCTGTTAATACTGTAACATTATCTACCACTTGCAGTATTTTTGTTTTTAATTTTTTTTTTTTGAATCAGGCTCATCATGTAGGCCAGGCTGGCCCCCAGAGTGCTGGAATGGATAGGCACACACTACCACATCCAGATACTTTGTCACTTAAAAAGAAAAATGGTGTGCATTTTGCAGCTTTCCCATGGCTACAGTGTGATGTATGGACACCTAATAGAATGTGCTCACACACTCATGAGCATTAAATGCCTAGCATTGTAAAAATGTTAATGATAGGTAGATGGGTATAAAGGCAGATGATAGACCCATATAAATAAAGGTTATGCAGGGTCCTCAATGCTTTTTAAAAGACTGAGTATTGCGAGAGGTGTCTGTATGATGTACACACACATGGAGAATGCCCAGCAAGTCTGTTCACGCAGAGGCTAAAAACTCTCTCTCAGGTATAGTCTCTATCACTCTGCCTTCACCATTAAGACAGGGTCTCTCCCTGAACTTGGGGTTTGCATTCCCTGGACTAGGCTGGTGGCCAGCAGACCACAGCACTGATCCTGCTTCCTGTCTTCTTGGAGCTGGGTGACAGTCATGCATCAGACACATGACCGTTCTTATAGCCGTGTCTTACTGGAGCTCTGGGATCTGAATTCTATTTTTCCTAATTGCCTGGCAGGAACAGGAACTCTTAACCACTGATTCATCTCTTTCCAGCCCCTAGTGTCCTCAATATTTTTAATTTTTATGTGCATGGGTGTTTTGTTTGCCTACATGTTGGCCTCTCCACTACATGTGTGCAGTGCCCATGGAGGCACAGAGAGGGCATTGGGCTCCCTGGAACTGGAGTTATAGATGGTTATGAGCTGCCGTGTGGTTGCTAGAAATTGAACCCAAATCCTCTGGAAGAGCAGCCAGTGCTCTTAACCACTGAGCCATCTCTCCAGCCCTCCACTGGAGCATGTACTGTCAGAAACAATTCAGGTCTTAAATCAAAGTCCTCTACTGTGAGAGGGAACAAGCTCTTTTACCTTCTTGGTTCTTATGTAGGCTCTTTGGCTAGATTTAGGATTCCAATCAATACAAAAGCTGGTTGGTTGACAAGAGAAAAACATAAAAGTTTCATTAATTTCACATGTGCCCAGGGGTCTTCACAAGGATAAAGCCTGAAGAAATAAATGCTCAAAGAATGATATTTGTGTATTAAACTAGAGCAATATTTTTTAAAAACAAGATCTTGGGTTGGGGATTTAGCTCAGTGGTAGAGCGCTTGCCCAGCAAGCACAAGGCCCTGGGTTCAGTCCCCAGTTCCAAAAAAAAGAAAGAAAAAAAAACAAGGTCTGGTGGCCTTAAACTTAGAGATCTGCCTCTAGTACAGGAATTAAAGGCATAAGCCACTATGCCCTCCCAAGAGCAATAACTTTATGTAGTGAGTGGACAATGAAGCTAGGGCCATGGTTCTCAACCTGTTTGTCGCAACCCCTTTGAAAGTTAATGACCCTTTCACAGAGGTCACCTAAGACCATCTGCTTATCAGATATTTACATTGAGACTCACAATAGTAGCAAAATTACAGATGTGAAGTAGCAATGAAAATAATTTTATGGTTGGGGAATCACCACAATATGAGGAACTGTGTTAAAGGTCACAGCATTAGGAGGGTTGAGAACCACCGTTTTACGGGCTGCTACTAAGAAAAATATGAGACAAAAGGACAAAGGTCCTAATAGAAGGCTCAGCTTGAACAAACACTTTGAGTTCATGTTACCAGACTCTAGTCTGGTAGAAATTGCTCTGAGCAATTTTCTCGTCTCGGCATGCATAGGACAGCCTTCTCCCATCAAAACGCCTTTAGTCAATCTTTTATTTCTGTGGTGCTCGGGATAGAATCTAGGACCCCAAATGTGCTAGACACACGCTTATACATGCCTAGCTATCCCTCAAAGAATTCTTATGGCTTGATACATGTAGGGGAAAGGTTGAATGGCTCTTTATGAAAGTACACGGCACCGTAAGTGATTTCAGGTTGAAATAACCAACCTACCAGCCCAGCGTTTTCTGCCTTAATGCTTTCATTTCCTTAATGCCTTCTTACCCCACACTGTGTGAGCCACTAGCTGTGGGTGAGTGGCAGAGAGCACTGAAATTAAAGACTCCTCCAGTGAGTCCAGTGTTGGTCTGCTGATTACCATTAACTTTTTCTGATCAAAAACCACTTCCCCAATAACTATAATCTCATTGAATGTCAGTAGCTATTGTCAGGTTAGTGATTCTGAGATCGAGCTCTACTAATTGTGTGTGTGTGTGTGTGTGTGTGTGTGTGTGTGTGTGTTGGGGGGCATGGCAACAGAACAAAGCCTGGCTCAGTTCTATGGTGAGATTGCTTATTGTACCTGTATTGTACCTGACTTAGGGTTTTACTGCAGTGAACAGACACTATGACCAAGGCAACTCTCATAAGGATAACATTTAATTGGGCCTGGCTTACAGGTTCAGAGGTTCAGTCCATTAACATCAAGTCGGGAACATGGCAGCATCCAGGCAGGCATGGTGCAGGAGGAGCTGAGAGTTCTATCTTCATCTGAAGGCCGCTAACAGAATACTTGCTTTCCAAATTCCAAGTCCCAAAATATATACTCTTACAAAGGCATGGTCAGGCCTATCACAGCAGTTCCCCAGTCCCTGGTACCTACCAACTTCTGTATTAGTCAGGGTTCTCCAGAGTCACACAACTTATGGATAGTCTTTACATATTAAGGGGATTTGCTGTGGCGACAACTGCAGCTGTGGATGGGAAGTCTAAGAATCTAGCAGTTGCTCAGTCCCACGAGGCTGGTTGTTTGAGCTGGGCTTCTGTAGAACTGGGTTCCAGCAGATGTGCTGGCAAGTAAATGTAAGCAGGTGACAAGAGGGGATCTTCTTCCAATGTCCTTATGTAGGTCTCCAGCAGAAGGTGTGGCCCACGTTAAAGGTATGTGCCACCCCACCTGGATCTGGGATTTGCTTTGTCCCAGGCTGACCTTGAACTTGGAGTTCTCCCTGCCTCAGTCTCCTGGGATTAAAGGCATGTACTACCTTGCCTGGTCACTGTGCCTCAAGATTTCCATACCAAGATCCAGGTCAGAAACTTGTGTCTTCCAGCCTCTGGATCACAGGTGAGTCCCCCAATTCTGGATTGTAGTTCATTCCAGATACAGTCAGGTTGACAACCAGGCATAGCCAGTACGTTACCTTTGGTCTAAATGTGAGTCACTGATACAGAGCTATGAGAGCAGGTTCTGGAGCTGACACCGTACAAGCCAAACACACCCATGGCATCTTGCATTTTGACTTAGTGTGCATCGGTATTTACCTAAGCAAATATCTGATGGGAAGTCTCCAGCTCAGCTCGTTCCACGAGTAGAATTTATCAAACCGCAGAATCTTTACTGGGAAAAGCAAAAACTGTAGGCACCTGAGCCAATGAAGCAAGAAGTGCCTGATTGAGGGTGAAATTCTTTGCATTTCCCTGCTTGGCCAGAGTTCTCCTCCGATTGCTTGGTGTAGGCTGGTGATTCCTTCTCAGGATAAGCTGCAGCAGCAGCCCCAGCTGCGAGTGTTTCAAACATGCAACTGTCTAACGCCCACTACGAATACACAGGAGATCCCCTAGTCCATGTTCAAGCAGTGTGTGAAAAGGACTATAATCCTTTAAAAAGCCAAATCGAACAGTTGGTGAGGGGCCAAACAAGAGCAATATACGGTGACAAATATAAAGGTCGATCATGTCACTTCGGTTACATTTGGAGTCACCAAGGCGATGCAGAAGAAGGAAAAGCCTCCCTGAATGCCAGCGGCTCCATCCCACAGGCTGTGGTCCTGGGCTGAAGAAAAGAGGGAAGAAACCTAGATAGGTGAGCACCGGCTCTCCGCTCTCACAGCTTTCCCACAGCAACACTGTGACTACCTTGCCGTGTCTTCCTTCTGTAATGGACTATATTTCTAAGAACCATGAACCAAAATAAGCCCAGTCTCTTCCTTGGCATAACCTTTTGTCAGATATTTGGCTGCAGCAACAAGAGAAATAATTAAAACCTGCATTGAAAGCATCGCAGTGAAACCTATAACTTGTTCATGACCCCTTTGTCTCTGCCTCACGAGCTGTAGGATTCCAGCATGCACTACCGTGCCTTACTTCTCGCTTTCTTTTTTCTTCTTAAGGCTATATTGCTCCCTCTTTTTTTTTTTTTTTTTGAAGATTTATTTATTTTATGTATGTGAGTACACTGTAGCTGTCTTCAGACACACCAGAAGAGGGCATCGGATCTCATTACAGACAGTTGTAAGCCATCATGTGGTTGCTGGGAATTGAACTCAGGACCCCTGGAAGAGCAGTCGGTGCTCTTAACTACTGAACCATCTCTCCAGTCCTACTGCTTGCTTTTAACTTGATAGTCTAGACTCAGAAATGAGGGTGAGGGTTGGTCATAACTCAGTGGTAAAGTGTTGTGTATCATGACAAGTGTTATGTATCATGACAAGTGTTATGTACCATGCCTGGGTTCTATCCCCTGCATCAAAATAAGAAAAGGTAGAGGAGGAGGAGAGAAGGGGAGGGGGAAAGAGGGGGTTGTTGGGGGTTGGAAGCAGCAGGTCTTTGCCAGGAAACACTGCTTCCACAAGTAGGCACTATGGTTGCTGGAGTCAGGTGCCTGCAACTTGTGTGTTAACAAGCCCTTGATGGGCTCTAGAAGTGTTTGTCTTGTGGCTCAAATCTGGGCTGAAAAACCACAGTGTTAAGACTGGATAAATAATAAAAGTAAGTGGTTTGGGGGTTAAGGATGTAGTTCAATTGGTAGAATGCTTGCCTAACACGCGCTTGCCATGCACTTGAGGCCCTGGGCTCCATCCCCAGCAGCGTCTGAGACTGGGTATGGTAGCACATACCTGTCATCTCAATATCTGGGAGATGAAGGCAGGGGGTCATCCTTGTCTACACAGTGAGTCTGAGGCTAGCCCGGACCCTAGGTAACTCCGGTCTTAAAAAAAATAGCTGGGGGTGGGGCTAGAAAGCTTTGCCTGCTTGAAGAGTATAGGATGTTTCTTTTTAAAATTTTTTAATTTTTATTTATATGAGTACGCTATAGCTGTCTTCAGACACACCAGAAGAGGGCGTCGGATCCATTACAGATGGTTGTGAGCCACCATGTGGTTGCTGGGATTTGAACTCAGGACCTCTGGAAGAGCAGTCAGTGCTCTTGTGTGTTCTGTCTAATGCGTCTGGATAGAGGGCCGTTAACTGGCCCTGACTTGCAAAGATTTAGCAGGAAGTCTTTGAGCATCTCCATATAAGTGATGGATAATATAAGACCAATGAAAAGACTGCTCTCAGCCCCAGAGAACCTAATCCCACAGCTGGATGTAACAAAAGTGCCATGTAACCCCAGCATGAGGAATGCACAGGTGAGAGGCTTGCAAGTTTGAAGCCAAATCGGCTTCATAACAAGTTCCAGACAAAGGGTGAGACTCTAATTAAAAAAAGAAAAAAGAAAGAAACAGGATTAATTAAAAAAACTGAAGTCTGGGTGTTGCGGTGAATGCCCTTAATCCCAGCACTTTAGAGGCAAACACAGACGGATCTCTGTGAGTTCGAGGCCAGCTGACATACTTTCAAACCTACAGGACAGGGCTTGACCTCTCAGTTGTGGCCAACTAGAACTGATTTGTGCCACACCTGAACAAGCGTTTGACCATGCCTCCCCCTATCCCCGTTATATCACCAAGTCCAGGAAGCAAATCAGAGCTTCAGGCAAACCCTTCACAAATACCTAACTTGAGCAAGTTGTACTATATTGCAAACCACTAACATGGAAGCTTTGTTCTCACCCCCAGCAGGACGTAATGAAGGCTAGCAAGCACAGGAGAGTTTTAAAAGCTAAATCTCTAAAGAGAGATTAGGGCATGAAAGAGACCACTTCAAATGACCTGAGTAGTCAAAAAGTAGGTGACTAGCCGGAAGCCCAGATGAAAGAGAAAACGGGGCCTTAGATTTATCTGAGTCGAGGTGCAGGCTGAATATCTGCAAAGACACTGCCCCACCACCGAAAAGGCAAGCTAGGAGATTAAGAGCACACTGGGATTAGAGAGATTTGTAGAGCATGGGGATGAGAGGGGAAGAACAGCATCTCCTTGAGCGTCCGCACATCTACAGAGCCTGCACCATGGCAGGCAACAGGGCCTGGCAGCAGAGCAGTCAGAGGGGTGTCGAGGACAGTGGGCCAGGCTGAGAAACGAGAGGCAAAACCACCCCCAGCAACCAGCTCAGGAGGAGGACAGGGGTGGGATTTAGTCATGGTGGCTGTTGAACCATCAAGACTACTTCCGGATAGACATGGTGGTTCATGACTATACCCCAGGATGAGACAGAGTGATACAGGTAGATTGCCCGAAGTCCTGGGCCAGCCTGGGCTACTCTGTGAGACCCAGTAGGAGGAAAAAGACGCCTCACTACTTCTCACTACCAACCTACAGCAGCAGACGAGTCCCTGTGGGCCTTGCTCAGTGTTACCAATGCCTATTGTGACTTAGCGCGTCTGGTGGCTGTACATGTTGAAACAGAGTCTCGTAGACCCCAGGGTGGCTTTGAGAGGTTTTCAGCCTCCAGTGTACTGACATTCTAAGTGGATGTCGCTGTGCCCAGCTCCATAGTTGTGTTTTTTTGGTTATTGGTTTTTGTTTTATGTGCATTGGTGTCTTGCCTGCACACATGTCTGTGTGAGAATGTTGGATCTCCTCTTACAAGTTCAGATAGGTGTGAGCCGCTATGTCAGTGCTGGTAACTGAACCTGGGTCCTCTGGAATAGTGCCCGGTGCCCTTAATCACTGGGCCATCTCTCCAGCCCCCCACAGTTATGTCTTAAAAGGTGGAGTTATAAAAGAATACTATGGCTTCATTTCTATGGCATTCTGGCAAAGAGAAAACTAGAGGAGAAAGCGTACCTCTGGCTGCCTAGGGATGAGAGACAGAATTCACTACAGATGGTCACAGGGCTCTGAAAGGTAACAGAACTGTGAGTTCATAAACCCCGGGACTTTACGTAAGGGTAAATCTGGTCAAACTCAAAGGCAAACAAAAACCAAAGCTCATTTAGAGATAGAGACCGAAGTATTTATGATAAAGTAAAACATGGGAGATTAGTATTGCAATAACAGGTGAGGGGACGGCCGGGTTTGGGAGGTCCACTTGGAGCAGCGTTGACCCAAATGGGTAACCGTTGAAACTAGGTGGCAGGTACTTCCGATAGTATCTTTACTTGGTACACATTGTTTCCAGAAACAAAGGGCTTCTGTGGATTATCTGCAAATGCATCACATAACTCAAGACCAACAAAATTTAGCTAGTGCCAAAGGCAGATTCTGTACAGCGTGTGGTTATTATCATTCAACTTCAGAGGACACAAGCAGAACAGCCAAGGTTACCCTATCTGAGGACACAAAGATTATCAATCACTCTCTTCCTGGAAAAGTTTGGACCCAGGCAACCTCCAGTAATCAAGCTCCTATCAGCATCCTGGTGGGTCTAGCTGGTTCAGTGGCCACAGACAAGTTGGAACCAGGCAATGTCACAGTCCTCAGCCCAGGGGAATGTTGACGTTGTGTTGTGAGATAACACTGGTCCATCAGGACCGTCTATCTTACCTCTGGGAGCTGGCTATGTGGAGGTGGCCTACCCACTTCATGTTTCCTCACTCTGCCAAAGATCAGGAAACATGAGAGGGAAGGAAAAATGACACTGGAGGAGGAAAGAAAGAGGGACAAATCCAGAGAGGGTAAAGTGTTATTAAAGAGCAGGTGACATTTACGTAGCCCAGAAGGAAGGCATGTCTGTTGAGCTAGAACCTAAGGGACATGGGGTATTCCTTTCACATGAATTTGGGGCAAATTAGAGCCCCAAGTAAAGAGAGTTTGAGTTTCATATTTTTACTCGTGAAAGATGTGGGCGTACTGGTGCACGCCTTTAATCCCTGTACCTGCAGAAGCAGAACCAGCTTAGTCTACATAGTGAGTTTCAAGACAGTCAAGGCTACATAGAGAGATCCTGTTACAAAACAAAACAAAAATGCAAATTACTTAATTAGTTAAAGAATCCAGGCATAGTGATATAGCCCTTTAATCCCAGCACTCAGGTGGCAGATGTAAGTGGATCTCTGAGTTCGAGGCCAGCATAGTCTACACAGCAAGTTCCATGCCAGACAGGGCTATATAGTGAGACCCTGTCTAAAGACAACGGAAAGGGAGGGAACACTCTGAAGAGATGTCTCACTGGGTCAGGGCACACAGGAGCGACGTCTCACTGGGTAAATGTGTGGCTCATTGTACAAGCCCAGTAACCGGGATTTAATTTCTGGAACCAACACAAAGGCAAAAGGAGAAAACTATTGCTCATAATTGTCCTCTGACCTGTGTGTTATCTAAAAACATATTCTCTCTCTCTCTCTCTCTCTCTCTCTCTCTCTCTCTCTCTCTCTCTCTCTCTCTCAGTCATGAGAGAAGGAAAAGCAGGAAGAGAAAGAAGTGGAAGAAAGCCTACCCCTGAGATTTTGAGGTGTGGGAGTGAGACTGGGGCTTTGGAAGCAGTGGAAAGTCTGGGATCAATAAGCTCACGCTACTATTTTATTACTTTTATTTATTTATTTATTATTTAAGGTTTATTTTTATTTCATGTGCATCAGGTGTTTTGCCTCCTTGCATTTCTGTGTGAGGGTGTTGAATCCCCTGAAACTAGAGTTACAGACAGTCTTGAGCTGTCAAGGGGATGCTGGGAATGGAATCCCAGTCCTCTGGAAGAGCAACCAGTGCTCTTAATCACAGAGCCATCTCTCCAGCCCTTAAGATTTTTTTTAATTTTTATGCATATGTGTGTGTATGTTTTACATGAGTTTAATGTGCACTATATGCACATAGTAGCCTGGAAAACCAGAAGAGTGTCAGAATTCTAGAACTAGAATAGTAAGAGGTGGTTGTGAGCCACCATGTGGGTGCTGGCAACCAAACATGGGCCTCGGCAAAAATGGTAAGTTCAAAGTCAGCTAGGTCTGCATAGTGAGCTCCAGGCCCACCAGGGATACATAGACACCCTATATCAAAACAAAGCCAAGAACAGGAGCCAAAGCAGTGCTCCTAAGTGCTGAGCATCCTTACAGCCTACATCCCACCGTGCTAACTCTGGCCATTACGACCTGAAAGGCACGGGGCTGAAATACAGCCAGTGCATATGGGCGTGGTCAGCTGTCCGTGGGAAAGTTCCAGTCTAGACACCGAGAACTAAGAGTATAAGTCTCCCTAGCAAATGCAACAAATCATTAAGAACAAATGATACTCTAGCTGAGGGACACTTGATGCTCCTCTGAAGTGGCCAAATTTGAAGAAATTTCAATCTAGAAATAATTGGTGGTTCCCTAAATGGACTTACTGAAATTTTTCCACTCACACAGAGAAGTTACTCATGTGAGCACGATAGGTGAAGCTGATCTCATAGTTATCTTCCAGCCTCTACCTCACATGTGCTGGAGTTAACGTCATGCACACCCACACCTGGCTGCATTTCTTCTTCCTTCTTTCTTTGTTTTGTTTTTGGTAAAAATAAGAGTAGTTAGCAGGGTATCTAGTATATACCCTTATTCTTAACAACAGGCAGGTCTCTGTGAATATGAAACCAGCCTGGTCTACAAAGTAAGCCCATTTCAATCAATCAATCAATCAATTGGTCAATAAAGGTTTTAGCCTAGTATGGTGGCACAGGTCTGTCATTTCAGAACAGAAAGGGCTAAAGCAGAGAGCTTCTGAGTTCAGGTCTGTCCTAGAATGCATAGAAACCCTATCTTCAATAATAAATACATATATGCATGCAGAGATATGAAAAACTGGACTTTTCCTTTCATTCTTTTAATACTTTCCCTTTCTTTATGTGGGAATGAGTTCTGGCTCAAACAATTTTCTTTCTCCCTGAAAAATTTATTTTAATATTGTTGTGTTTTATAAAAAAGATAAAGGAGGCAGGAATATGTTTGGTCGAGGCAAGGGTACAGTGAGGGGGGAGGGGTGCCTCTGCGGGCCCATGCTGAGGCATCCTTCCCCCTGAGGTACCAGCCACACGATGGTATAGTATGGAATCGAGTTTATTTATGGCACAGGGAGGGGAGTTGAGGGGGTAGCAGAGAAAGGTAGAGAAAGGGGAGTAGAGAAGTAGAGGCCAGCTAGGAGCATGAAGAGAGAGAGGGGGGAGGGGTATGGGGAGAGAAGGGACAAAGGGGGAAGAGGGGAAGAGAGCAAGAGAAGAGGAGCAAGAGAAGAGAGTGAGGAGGGGGCAAGCAGCCCCTTTTATAGTGAGTCAGGCATACCTGGATCTTGCCAGGTAACAGTGCGGGGAAGCCTAGAAGAAATGCTAACAAATAAACAAGGCATGATGGCGCATTCCTTTAATCCCAGCACTCTGGAGGTAGACATAGTCGGATATCTGAGTTCAAGGCCAGCGTGATTTATAGAGTGAGTTCCAGGAGAACCGGGGCTACAGAAAGAACCTATCTCACCCATAGACCCCCAGATCTCTTTTAGAAGGGGCCAGCAAGATGATTCAGCAGGTAAGGGAACTTGCCACCAAGCCTGATGACCTGAACTGAATCTACAGAACAACATGATGGAAAGAGAGATTGAGCTCCTGCAAGATGTCCTCTGATCACCACATATGCACTATGACACTTGCATGTTCACACGCACTCACCCACACAGATAATAATAGAACATGTTTTTTCAAAGAAAAGCTATGCGGGCTGGAAAGATGACTCAGCAGTTAAGAGCACTTGCTAACACAAACGTTAAACAGCTCACAACTGCCTGCTATTCTAGCCCCAGGAGACCCAGCACCCTCTTCGGGCTTCCAAAAGTGCCCACACACATGTGATGCATGATACTCACAGAGATTCATACACATGTGCATAAAAATAAAGTTTAAAAATTCTGTGGGATATGTGAACCACTGAAATTTTCCCTCAGTTTGAAATAAAATTTTTAGTTTTTTTTTCCACTTGAAAGATAACTTGGGGTTGGGGATTTTGCTCAGTGGTAGAGCACTTGCCTAGCAAGCGCAAGGCCCTGGGTTCGGTCCCCAGCTCTGAAAAAAAGAAAAAAAAAGATAACTTGACTATCTATATATAGAGAGAAATTTAAATATGTGAACTTCAATAATTTAAGGGCTAGAGATGTGTGTGTGTGGCAGGTGTATGCATACATGTGGTAGAACATTTGTTTAGCATGTATTAGGTTGTTGTTTTCAACAAAATCCCAATCGTTTGATTTTACCAATAAAGACTCAGGAGCCAGATGCTGGGGTGAAAGCCTCCTAACTCAGAGAGGCAGAGAACACACCCAGCTAACCTTCCTCCTCAGCTGATGGCTCAGAAGGATGATCTCCTTCTTCACGGCCATCTCAAAATCCCTTCAGACTGAATGTCCCTGCCGTCCTCTTCCTGTGCTTCTTTCTCTATCCATCTGCCTGACTTCCTCCTACTTTCTATGGGCTTTTCAGTAAATAACACAATCTTGGTGTTCACAATGTGCTCAAATATCCTGCAACACACAAGTACGCCCCTGCATTTGGATCCCAACATCTACCTAAGAAGCAGAGTAGAGTGGTACGCGTCTGTAATCCCAGTTCCAGGGAAGCAGAGATAGGTCAGTCCCTGGAAGTTACTAGTCAGCTAGCTTAGTGGAATTGGTGAGTTCCAGGCGTAACCAGAGACTTCCAGCATCTGAGGATATGACGACTGAAGTGGTCATCTCAAGTAGCTAGGCGGTACTTGGAGTGGAGGAAGACGGACATCAACATACCCACAGAAACTTAAATCCAGGAGCTGGAGAGATGGCTCAGCAATTAAGAGCACTGACTGCTCTTCCAGTAGGTCCTGAGTTCAAATCCCAGTAACCACATGGTGGCTCACAACCATCTGTAATGAGATCTGAAGTTCTCTTCTGGTGTGTGTGAAGACAGCTACAGTGTATTCATATACAATAAATAAATAAATAAATATTTAAATAAAAAATAAACCTTTCCAAAAAAAAAAAAAACTCCTTAAATCCAAAATTTATCCTGCTTGCAAGATGTGCAAGGATAAAGATGGAGGGGAGATAAGGGAAGGGCCAACCAAAGACTGGCCCAGCTTAAGACCCATCCCATGGGAGAGAGCCAACTGCTTGACACTATTAATGAGACTCTGCTATGCATGCAGACAGGAACTGTCTCCTGAAAGGCTTCCTCCAGCTGTGGATGGAAACAGATGCAGAGACCCACAGCCAAGCATCAGGCAGAGCCCAGGGAGTCTTGTGGAAGAGTTGGAGATGATGTTGAGCGAATTGGAGGGGTCAAGGATACCACATGAAGACCTACAGGGTCAACTGTAGGCCCATGGGGGCTCATAGAGCCTAGGCTACCAACCAGGGAACATGCAGGAGCTAGACCTAGATACCCTAATTATTTGTAGCAAATATACAGCTTGGTCTCCATGTGGGTCCCCTAACAATTGGAGCAAGGGCTGTATCTGACTGTTGCCTGCCATTGGATCCTCTTCCCTAGGTGGACAGCCTGGCTGAGCCTCAGTGGGAGAGGATCCACTCAGTCCTGCTTCGATGTGGGGTCTCAGGGTGGGGAGGGAGAGAAGGGGAGGGCGTAATGGGGGGAGGGACTTGTAAGGGTGAGACTGGAAAGAGAAGAGGGAAGGGAGCTTTGATCCGGATGTAAAGTGAATAAATAGATAAATAAATAAGTGAAAAAGGGAAAGAAGTAGAGATTGTCCTTTAAGTTGAACTTTTTTGTGTATAAAACGATTCTCTCTCTCTCTCTGTGTGTGTGTGTGTGTGTGTGTGTGTGTGTGTGTGTGTGTGTGTGTGTGTGTGTGTGTGTGTTTCAAGCCTGGGCTAGAAAGCAAACAGCTGGGGGTTGGGGATTTAGCTCAGTGGTAGAGCGCTTGCCTAGGAAGCGCAAGGCCCTGGGTTCAGTCCCCAGCTCTGGGGGGGGAAGAACCAAAAAAAAAAAAAGAAAGCAAACAGCTCTCTGAAACACTGAACCCATTTCGTCTCCTACGACTTCTCTTCCTGTATTTTACTGTTGTTTTGTTTGAGAAAGTGTCTCACTAGTTAGCCCAGGCTGCTCTGGAACTCACTATGTAGCCCAGGCTTGATTCAAACTCACGATCTTCCTTTCTTTTTTTTTTTTTTTTTTTGGTTCTTTTTTTCGGAGCTGGGGACCAAACCCAGGGCCTTTCGCTTCCTAGGCAAGCGCTGTACCACTGAGCTAAATCCCCAACCCCACGATCTTCCTTTCTTAATTCCCAAATACTGGAATTGATCCTCCTGCTGAAGCTGCCCCTCCCCCCAAATCCTGGCGTACGGGCATGCACCACTTTCCTGGTTGGTGTTTCCTTTCCCTCTGCACAATAATCCTCTGCATTTCTAGATTTCTACATATCTACAATAATCTTGAATATTTGAGAATAGAATCTGCATATATAGTGAACATTTGTAAACTTTTTATAGCCATTACTCTTCTACAAATAGCATAAAGCAACTATTTACATAGCATGTATATGGTATTAGGTGGTACACAGGAAGTAGAATGTGTGCAGTACTCAGTACCATGCTATTTTACATAAGGAACATGGACTTCGGCATCCACAGGTGTCCATGACACCAACAGTTCATAGAAGCAGAGAGACGAGCCCTCAGACTTGCTCTGTAGCTAAGGCTCACCCTACACTCCTCAGCCTTCTGCCTCATCTAAGTGCTACTCTGAGGGCAGATGTATACCTCCAAGACATACTAATTTTTAAAAGTTCAAGTCAGCTGTTATATAGATCAGCATGCATTCTGGACCTGTACCATGGCTTTCTTAATATTCAGAGTCAGAAACCTTTCCCCTTTAGTTTTTGAGACATTTCTTTCAGGAACAAATAGTCTACATTTACTTTGTTGTTTATCTGCCAAAGATCTGGAATCAGTGAGGTTTTTCTAAAGATTGCATGTATTTCTGGGTAGGTCACCGAATTTAGAAGCCAAGATCTGGGGGACAGGTGTGCTCTCAAGTTCCAGATCCTATCTAACCACCATGGAAACATCATCTGAGGTTGTACTGATGCTTTACACAAAGCTCATACTCACCATCTTCTCTATCCCATAGCAAAACCCAGCTTCTCTCTCTCCTCCCCACCCCCTACTCTCTCTTTTTAGACAGGTTCTTTGTACACTGCCCTGTCTTTCCTGGAACTCACCCTGTAGACCAGACTGGTCTCAAACTCACAGAGATCTGTCTGCTTCTGCCTCCAGAGTGTTAAGATTAAAAATGTGCACCACCTTGCTCATCTATTTTAAGACAGGCTCTCCCTATGTGCCCCAGACATTCATAGGTAAATTGTATGTGTGTGTGTGTGTGTGTTTTGTTTGTGGTAATGAGGTCTTGCTAGCTTGTGGAGGCTGGGCCAGGAATTCACCACTCTCCCACCTCTCCTTTTGAGTGTTAGGATTCTAGGAATCTTGGAAAATTATGGTCATCAAACTGTGTGACCTGGCACTGGACAGACATACAAACCAAAAGAACAGGTCAAGTGTGCTGGGAGAGCTCCCATCACATGTATTGCTGGAACAACTACACACCTACATGAGAAAGGAGGAGGCTGATTCTACCTCTGGAGAGACACATGAGGCTGACCACTGTGCTGGCTCCAATGACATATGTGTTGTAGCTCCAGCCATTTGGAAGGCTGGAAAAGGAGGACTGTTCAAGTACTGAGGCCAGCCTAGGCAACACAGGGAGACTTGGTTTAAGAAACAAACAAAACTCCAAGTGGACCAATGACCTCATATCAGAACTAAAATAGGGCTGGAGAGATGGCTCAGCGGTTAAGAGCACTGACTGCTCTTCCAGAGATCCTGAGTTCAATTCCCAGCAATCACATGGTGGCTCACAACCATCTATAATGGGATCAGATGCCTTTGTCTGGTTTGTCTGAAGATAGCTATAGTGTATTCACATACATAAAATAAGTAAGAAAAAAAGATTAAAAAAAAAGAACTAAAATAATTATAAGCAGATTAGTGGTGGCACAGGCCTATGAGAAGTAGCAGCATGGGGATCAGGAGTCATCCCCCACCACCATGGAGCTTGACATCAGCCTGGGCTGCAGAGTGAAAGCCTGCCTCTAGAATATACCTCAATATCTCATGCAAGCTTCTCCAAGCCCAATCTCATTTGTTTGCTTGTTTGCTTCAGACTCTATGTATTTCTGCCTACTCTGGAATTTACTATATAGACCTAACTGCCAAGAATTTGTAGCAAATTGTCTTGTCTGTTTCCATAGCGCAGGGGTTAGAGGCATGTGTCACTAATGGCAGGTCTAACAATCCAAAATTTAAAAATAGGTAACAGGGTTTAGAGAAACATCTCAGTGGTTAAGACTAGTAGCCACTCTTCCAGAGGACCAGTATTCAATTCCCAGAACCTTCATGGCAGCTGACAACCATTTGTAACTCCAGTTCAAAGGGATCAGACACCTTCTAATGTCTAAAGGGCTTGAGGCATTCATACTCAAGGATGTTGTGTACGCAACTTGAATGTTCATCAAAAGAATCAGTACACAAAAATGTGAACACACACACACACTGCCTTTAAAAGAAAACTCCATCACACAATAAAATATAAACCTTAAAGACTACATTTAATGAAACCAGCCAGTTATAAAAAGGCAACTCCCATTTGATTCCATCGCATGATGGGCTTAATCAAAATTTCAGAGACAGAAATGGGTGACAGTAGTAAGCAGACCAGTATGGTGTGCATAGGGACTTTCAGAACAGCCAGAGTTATACAAAGACACTTAGTCTCAAAAAATGAGTTCGGACAGAACAGCATGTAACTGCAGTAAACAAGAGAAGCACAGAAATGGTGTTGTTTTGAAAAAGAGCTGAAGATGACAGTGACACTCGGAAGACTAAGTTCAATCTCCGATCTGAGTTGTCACCCTCACCCCACCTACAAAGCAGAAAGTTTTGGCAGAAGAAAACAGAAAGCCGAAAGGCTCAAGACTGAGGCATCTGATAGTTGTCTGTGCCAGGTAAACGTGATGGATGGGCTGGACTGCTTGTCTTCTGCGGTCCGGGGACTATAGGAGTCACTCTGATCGATGCAGAACAAAGCCTGGCTTTCAAGATTTCTCCCGTCATCCGCTGGGACCAGGACAAGATCCTGAACTGGAAATCTTCCGCAGAGATGAGGGACAGGCCAGCCCGGGTGACAATTCTGATCGAGTTTTTCCATTTAGGTACTACTAAAAACCATGGTTGGAAACGGGGATTCGGCTCCTCAGTGGACCAGTCTGGTCGGAAATGGGAAAAATTAGCTAAGAAGCGGCTAACACTCGTGATAAACAAGGTACCCCGTCACCGGGAACATCCAGAATACCAACCAACACCTCACTACAAACCGGCCTCACATTATTCTGGTTAGTACCGCCCCCGGAAGTACCGCCCACCTAAACTCACATCCGCCGGCTCCAGCTCGGGCTATTCTCGCGAGAACTTAGAGTGCTATGTGACCTGGGCTAAGCGGAAGTCGGGCCTCTTTTTCGTGACGCCTCCTAGGCGGTCGGCTGTTTCAAGATGAAGGTAGGCGTCCCTGACTGGGACTGAGTAAAGCAGTTTGAGTCCCAGAACACGGGACTGCCTCAGCCCCAGGCTTTCACGAAACCCGAACTAAGCGGGGAAGGGTCTGAGGCAGGAGGAAGCTTGCTTTTAGGGCCTTGGGACCCTTTGGGAGAGCGGATGGCGGGCGATTGCAACGCCGCGACAGCGGACGTAGCGCAATGGCGGCGCCCGGTTCCCGACCGGGCACATGCGGGCCTGAAGCCCCACTTGCGGCGGCTGTCCCGCGGCATTTGACCCCTCCTGGACACTCTGCTATCCGAGATCGTGAGGGTCGCTCTGACGTCCTCATAACATTCTACAGAGCTTTGGCAAAATGTTCCATTGACGTGTGGCACTTTGCAGGGCGTGCGAGTCCGAGTCGTGGGTTTTCTGCTGTGTGTGGGAGCTGCTCAAAACGTTCTGCGAACGTGCATTGTTGAAGTTGTGTAGGTGCCTAAAGTCGTCTTCTTTTGCCCCCTTTAAAATCCTAGCTGAATATCTCCTTCCCTGCCACTGGCTGTCAGAAACTCATAGAAGTGGATGACGAACGCAAGCTTCGTACGTTCTATGAGAAGCGCATGGCCACAGAAGTAGCTGCTGATGCTCTTGGTGAAGAGTGGAAGGTAAAGTTTTTGGCATCATTACCCCAACTCGTCACAGCAAGTACTGTTGGGTTTGGTTAAGTTTCATTGCTAGAACCAAATTTGGGGAAACGTACCAAGAGGAGTTGCTTCTCTCTTGCTTGTTATAATTCAAGGCCTCAAGTCCTGCGTGTTGTCCTAAGACCTGGGTAGTTAGGAGTATAAGTTGAAATGGAGAGATTGCTAGTTGACCTTAGTTGGAAACGGAGACAAAAAAGTGAGTGGTTGAAATTGAACTCCGTTATTCTTCCTAAGTTAAGAACCACACTTTGTAACAGCCGGTAAATGTACCGTTTTATGTTCAATGCAGGGTTATGTGGTCCGGATCAGCGGTGGGAATGACAAACAAGGTTTTCCCATGAAGCAAGGCGTTTTGACCCATGGCAGAGTGCGCCTGCTTTTGAGTAAGGGGCATTCTTGTTATAGACCAAGGAGAACTGGAGAGAGGAAGCGCAAGTCTGTCCGCGGATGCATTGTGGATGCCAACCTGAGTGTTCTCAACTTGGTTATTGTAAAAAAAGGTAAGGCTTTTGTTCGAGTTTATTAGTTGAAATTGGTTGTCCTGGACGCAAGGATCTGCCTCCTAGGTAGTGGGGCATTGACCAAAGTGGTACAGATTTAATGTCTTAATTCCGATTGTTTCTTCTAAGGAGAGAAGGATATTCCGGGACTGACAGATACTACTGTGCCTCGTCGGTTGGGACCTAAAAGAGCTAGTAGAATTCGAAAGCTTTTTAATCTCTCCAAAGAAGATGATGTCCGCCAGTATGTTGTCAGAAAGCCCTTAAACAAAGAAGGTAATAGGGATTTGGGCCTTTTGTGCTATTGCTGCAGCTGTGCTTGCCACACAGCTAAATTCATGGCTTCGGCATTAGGAGTGACAAGGATTTTACAAAAGTATTCTCATTTTAACATGAAAAACTTTTAAAGCACTTTGTGTGTATGTTGTGGGGGGGGTGTTAAAGGACAACTTGCAGGAGACAACATTTTGGAGGGACCAGGCTCTAAGTTGGTGCTTTAGATTACAGAAGAACCACTTTAATTTACTAATGAATGGCTCCCCATATTTTTCATCTCTGGGACATAGATTGTGAAAATCAGGAGAAACACCCATTTTAAAGGGAAATGTATGAACAAATACATACTTTTTAAAGCTTTTATGTATATGAGTACACTGTTGCGCCTTCTAACACCAGAAAAGGGCATTGGATCCCATTATAGATGGTTGTGATCCACCAAGTAGTTGCTAGGAATTGAACTGTGGTCCTCTGGAAGAGCAGGAAGAACAGTCTGCTGTTAACCACTGAGCCACCTCTCCAGCCCTCATAATGTTAATGCTTCAGTAGGAAGCATAGCATGTATATTAATACAAATAACTCAGGACTGTTGACTTGTATTAAGAGTGTGCTATTAGAGAGAATGTGTAACTTAGTTGACAAAAGGTTTAAAAATGGTCCTTCATCCCCTCATGAGCAGTTCAGAGTGGCTGAACTGTAGCAGAACTTGGCTATCCAGCTTATTTTACAAGGGTCTGTGAGCTGAGATGATAGCAGGGTTCTGTTTCTAGAGAGGCCCGTAATGTGGGATAAGGAGTGTAAATCCAAAAGGCTAAAATGAATAATTTATAACATACCGTAAATTTCTAATAGCACGGTCTGAAAATAGGATTAAAACATAAATGAGAAGTTGAAAATACGGTGGGGTTATAACAATGCAGACCATGGGGCCAGAGTAATACTTATGTTTTGAGGACAGCACTGGCCTTGGGTAGATGGTGGGGACTGAGTTGGGCTTGGGTGTGCTAGGCGTGTGTTATACACTGGGCATCGCCATCCAGCATGGTGGATGTTAAGTGATTACTCATCTGGATTTTTAGGTAAGAAGCCCAGGACCAAAGCGCCCAAGATTCAGCGTCTTGTTACTCCCCGTGTCCTGCAACACAAACGCCGACGTATTGCTCTGAAGAAGCAACGCACTAAGAAAAACAAGGAGGAGGCTGCAGAATACGCTAAACTTTTGGCCAAGAGAATGAAGGAAGCCAAAGAAAAGCGCCAGGAACAGATTGCCAAGAGACGTAGGCTGTCTTCGCTGAGAGCTTCTACTTCTAAATCTGAGTCCAGTCAAAAATAAGTCTTTAAAGAGTAACAAATAAATAATGAGACCTTGAATCTCTTTTACTGGCTTTTATTAATAATGTAACTACATAAATGAAGGAAAAGAAATGAGTCATAGAAACACAGCTTTTAAAGGCCTTTACTAAAGATAACTAGTCCCCAAAGGAATCACCCATCCACTGCTACCCCTAATGTACCCTAATTTCTACAGTGGCAATGGCCTAGTAGGTTGCATTCTTGGTGAATGGTAATGGCAGGAATTAAGCCTAGGCCTCAGTCATTCTTTCCCAGTCACTGCCACTGATTTGTATGCACCCTCTTAGGGGAGGTAGTTTAGGTTGTGTTTCACAAGTTAGAAGCTGTGAAACAAGTTACTTTCTCCATCTTATTTTTGTTACACATGACTGTTGATCATAGGTGTGCTGCAAATAGTAAAATGGCAAATACCCTTCCAAGGACCTGCTCTGGTTTTGGGGTGAGGAGTTAAAGGCAGGGTTTCTTTTGTCTAACTTTGGTTATGGAATTCACTCTGTAGACCACCACACCTGCTGCAACTCAGATCTGGACTCTGCCTCCCGTGTACTGGGATTAAAGGTGTGTTCTAAAATTGCCTGACAGGTTTAGGAATTCTAATCTAGTAATTTAATAAGATTTTTTTTCTAGCTAAAGAGTTAATTCATACTTGGGTGTTAGGACACCATTCACAGGTTATGACCCAGAACAAGGCAACCTCTTGTTTTAATGCACAGGTTTTACAATACAAATTACCTGTACTCAAATGAAAGCCTTTAGTTTGTAAAACATTCCAGGTGCATCGGATCACTTTTGGTAGTTGCCTGTAATTCTGTCTTACGTCATATGCCAAGATTTAACTGATCTCTGAAACTAGTATTAAGTCCCAGGTGGTATTGATCAATGTTCAAGTACATTGTAATTCTGGAAGCTGGTTAACTTTGGCTGTGAATATCAGAATTCCTAAACCTGTCAGTCTTGGGCCAGTCATTGATGAGCCCTTCCCTCAATCTCTGTTGTCTTTTCCTTGTACATCTTGTAGGCAGGATAAACTTTGGATTGAAAGTTTTTTGGTTGAGTTCATGACCCCTCCCTCCATTGGAAGTCCCACCTGGCTGGCTATAGGAGGCCACTTCAGTCTCCATATCCCCCAGGTGCTAGGAGTCCCCATAAACTGGGAGATGCCCCCGTTTTTTACACACACACACAGGATCCCCACTCCTGTTCCCCTATCCCCCCTTCTTCCTCTTCTGATGTCTGTTGTATTTTTCCTTCAGAGGGAGATTCAAGCATTCTCCCTTGGGGCCTCCTGTTAATTAGCTTCTCTGGGTCTGTGGTTACCCTGTATATTATGGCTAATAGCCACTTTGTACTTTTTTTTTTTTTTAAGTCTATAGCCCAAGCTGGCCTCAAATTCTGAATCCTTAAATTCCTGGATTTAGCTGTAAGCTATTAAATCCAGACTGTACTATAAATGTGATTAGTACCTCTCTATCTCTACAAAGGTACTAGAGAAAAGCATTTAAAAAAAAAAAAATGAACAAAGCCGGGTAGTGGTGGTGTACACCTTTAAATCCAAGCACAGGTAAGCAGGCAGATCTCTGTGAGCTTGAGGTCACCCTAATCCACAGAGCCAACCAAGTTCCAGGATAGCCAGGGATACACAGAAATCAAAAAACAAAAGAACACCAGAAAGTGGTTCTCATGAATCTAAATGGTAGCAAAAATTGAAGTTTCTAAAAAGATAACAAAAGGTGTAACTTCATATTTTAAGTATGTAACTATCTCATAAGTTTGGTAAGGTACTTCAACAAATAGCAAGTCAAGTTTCACAGAGCAGAAAAAAAAAAACCCTCAAACAGAAAATGGAATAGTAAATCCTGGATATTGCAGCAGCTTTAGAAATTGAACAGACACACCAAACTTGAGATTTTTCTTTTTATTCAACTTTAATTTTATATATGTAAGATAATTTCAAAATTTGTTGGGTCAATAAATGTTAAGGTATAAGCTGTAAAAAATATATATATTTGAAACTGTAAAAGATCCAAATTTGAATGTAAGAAAGCCTTTACAAAACTCTGATAAAACTTTTAACACTCAAATTCAGACTAGAATCTGCAAAGTCAGATTAACAACTTTTAATGTTACATTGAAATGTTGGTACATAATTTTAAAAAGTTCCCACCACATCGAAGAGATTCATGCTATTAGCGTGTACCATGTTGAGGTAAGTCTGTCAACCGGTTTAGTCATCTGCACTATTATTATAAGTGCACACATAGCCACTGGTTTTCTAAACCACACAGACAGCTAAGGCAAACTTGCTGTTCTTAAATGGATGTTTTAACAAAAAGCACAATTTATGTCAAGGTGGGGCATGTGAGGTCATGATTTCCTTAAACCTGCCAATGAGCTCAATAAGCTTTAAAGTTTTTAGACTTAATTGATTCGACCTAAAAAAACAGTATTTACAAATACACACTTTTATTCACAAGCATATAAATCAAAATATTGTACAAGAATAAAACTTTTATGTGCAGTGCAAATTCTCCATCCCACAGGTTTTATCTATGTATTTATTTATTTACTTACTTATTTTGTGGTACTAGGAACTGAACCTAGAACCTCATGTATGCTAGGCAAGTGCTCTACTAGTGAGCTACATTCCCAGATCTCCTTTCAAGTTTTTGAGACAGGGCTCACTAAAGGTTGTTCAGGCTGGCCTTGAACTTGAGATCCTCCTGCCTCTGTCTCCAATGAAACCAGGATTATAAAAAAGTAAACAACACCAACAAGTGGCCTGCCTGAATAAGGATTTTGGGGTCAAAGACTATTCATTAGCATTTTAAAACATGTTCTGGATAATTTTGTTACGTAACAAAAATTAATTTCATTTTACCTATTGGATTCCAATGAAAGCATTGCAGATTAACTTAGTATTGGAAGAAGATGGAAAGGAGCACCTGGATATCTAAGATATAACCTATTAAGCAAGATAGTACATAATTTAAAAGGCAAAGATATAAGTCACAGGGAAGGCAGTTGTTAAGAAAGACCTAAATGTTTTTGGAACTGCTGACTACAAACAAGTGTAGTAGTCACTGACGGGGCAACGAGGCCCCCTTCAGAAAACTGCTGCAACATGCAACCTCAGTATTGTAATAAATAGACACACATACACATATTGACTACATAGCCTCACACATACAATCATACACAGCTACTCTTGTAAGTGAAATATAGCATGTCTTTCGGTTAGGCAAATTTGATTTGCCATTCCCTAGCTAGACAGTTTCAATAAAAGCAAATTATATAGAAAGATGAAAATTTCATTATTTTTTTTTACACATATTGTGTGTTTTCAGCAGAGGCAGGGAAATAGGTCAGGAATCTCCAACATCAATAAGCCTTGGGGAACTGAGTGGTGTTTTACATTCTGAGAGATTCAGTATGAAATACAGTTCATTTGTATTTCATCCTCAGCTTTCACCAAGTTATGATTTGGGAAGAACAGTTTCCCGACAGGTCTATTTCCCCAATACTCTACCAAAATTTTAATGAATCTTATTTAAATGAGAGGTGCTCCAAAACACTTCCTGCACCACTCCACACTGATACTGGGTGGGGCATCGATTTTCTGTAACTTTTCAAGAATCTCTGAAGACAGACTTCTATATGCGAGTCCATATTCATTGTCAAAAGCCTCTGAAAGACATTTTCAAAAATGCAATTGTAATTTGTTAGTTAAACAAAAGCTGTGTACTTTAAAAATTATACTGAATCATGTGACACAGATTACATTGCTTATTTATAAGTTGTGATTATTTATTATCTTTTTAAATAGAAATTTTTAGGGTAGAGTGGAGTAGGCAATACAGGGCCACAGCATGTGTGGAGATCAGAGGACAATCTGAAGGACTCAGTTCTCTAGTTCCATCATGTGGGTACTGGGGATGGAACTCCGATAAGCCATCTCACCTCTGTCTTATCTTAAGGCAGTCTTACTAGAATAAATCCTCCCACCCCCACTGCCCTCCAACTGTGGTTCTCCAATCTTAGCCCCAGGTGCTGAGAATATAGGCATGTGCACTGGGCCCAGCTAAAAGCAGTAATCTGTTTTGCTTTTCTCTTTAAAGAAAGGTTTTATTTTAGCTTACAATTCCAGTGGGACAGTTCACAATGGTACAAAGGCATATGACATGACAGCAGGTGTAGAAAGCTGTCCAATCACACTGCAACCTTTTTAAAGGCAACTACTTAATAATACCACGATTTCTTCCCTTTTTTTTATGCTGATGAATGAGCTCATGTCCCTGTATGCTAGGCATGTGATCTAACACTCCCACCAGCTCCATTAAAAAACAAAACAAAAATAACCTCTTAACTTCGAAAATAAAACTAAAATTTTTATTGATCCCCCATTAATTAACTTACCAATATCAATGTTTTCTCTCCCAAGAGACACTAATGATAAGAAAAGGATTTCTCTGTATAAACTCCTATTAAAAAAAAAAAAAGATTCTGAAGTAGTCAGCAGAACAACAAAATGCATACAGATGGAATGTTGATTTGGGGGCTTCATCATGACAGAGGGTCATTCTAGTCCGGGGTGGCTTGGAACTCACTGCCTGGTTAAGACTGACCTCAAACTCTTGGCTATCTTCCTGTCTTGCCTAAGTGCTGAGACCACAGATAGGAAGCAGTACACCTGGCAGGGTACAGTAAAAATACATTCAACTGCATACTTAGCTAATAGCTATGTAATTATTTCCTGCTTTCATGTAACACCTCAGGTATGGGAGGTATCTTTGAGGAAAGCAGTTGAATGGTACACTAAACTTTATATTATAAAAAGTACCCTGTGAGCCTCTGATTCAAATTTTAAACTTAAAAAAGGTAAGGGGGTTGGGAGGTGTGTTTCCTTCGCACAGCCCTGGCTGAACATGTACAAGGCCTTCTCTGGGTTTGAACACCAGTACTATTGCTCTAGGGCTGTGACACAGTGGCACTGTGTTTTTCCACCAAGCACAAGAGCCAGAGTCTAACCCTTAGCTACCAAGACAAACATTAAAAAAGAATGATGAGGTGGACTTGCAAGCTGTCCTGGTGGCACATGCCTGTAATTCCAGCACTTGGGTGATAAAGACTTCACCTGTATCAAAAAGCAAAGAAACTTGGAAGCAATGCAAATTGTAATTATGCCTCATATGAAGCTTTCTTTAGAAGCTTCAGAAACAGTAAATGACATTCAAACCCTTTTTAGCATGCAAACTACAAATGCAAGTTACTCCTGAGACTTAAAAATCATCTCAACTTCAACAGTTAGATGCTAAATAAGTACACCATCAGGTACCAGTGTGAATTCTTTTTTTTTTTTTTTCCCCGAAGCTGGGGACCGAACCCAGGGCCTTGCGCTTGCTAGGCAAGCTCTACCACTGAGCTAAATCCCCAACCCCACCAGTGTGAATTCTTGTTCTCTCACTTTTGAGGTCATCATCTAAGGGGCTATGAGTAAGAAGCCCCCAAAAGGAGTCTGGGAATTGGTGTGCGGTGGCACATACCACTGATCTCAGCACTCTGGAGGCAGATACAGGTAGATATCTGTGAGTTCAAGGACAACCTGATCTACACACTGAGTTCCAGACCAGTCAAGACTACACTGGGAGACCTTATCTCCAAAAAAGGAAAAATAGTCCTCTGGGGAAATTCATAATGTTTGATATAATTATGCTCCACTTCCAAAGCTTGCACAGTAAAATTCACTTAGTCAAGAGTGGAATATGTATAGGTCCCAACAAAAGGATTAGGAGGAGACTCACATCTGAGTTTTTATTATTTCCATCTCTTTCCTTAACCAATTCTACTTCCAATCTCATAATCTTTTTACTCAACAAGAAAAATGTATGTAGTCATCACAGGATGGCACATAGATACTTATGTATATAAAACTTTAGAAATTAACAGATCTCCAGTGAAGAGGAGAAACATTTCCAAATATAAACCACATACCATCATCATCTATGATTTAACCTCTTTGGCTCATTGTACATTTGTGATGAGATATGAAGGCATATGTTTGAGTAGCACCCGTTTCTTTTATGACTGGGGGTATTACATATAATATACAAGCTCGTGTGGCCTGGGCAGGCAAAGCAAACCCAAGAGAACCCCTTCCTGGTACCTGCTAGGATCTCTTATGCACTGTGTATGAAGCTTCACCTATCTCAGTGTTTTATAAGCATCTCCAAACCTTCTGATTGATTTAATAAAGAGTTAATGGCTTCCAGCAAGGCAGGAAAGGATAGGCATTATTTTGGAGAAGAGATAGGAACTCTGGGAAAGCATAAGGAGAGAGATTCACCAGCCAAACTCAGAGGAAGAATCAAGTCTTGGTACTCAGGAGGTAACCAGCTATGTAATAGAATGTAGATTAGTATAAATGGCTCAATGTAAGTCTAGGAGCTAGTTGAGAACAAGCCCAAGCTAAGGACAGCTTTCATAATTAATAAAAGGTCTCTGCATCATTACTTGGGCAGCTGGCAGGCCAGAGACAATCAGGCGACAAGCGATAGGCTGGCCCTCGTTATGGAGGTTGCAGGTGGGACCCAAATGTGTGAGCAAGAGCTGGCCCTGATACTTGTATGCCATGCAATGGTAAGAATGAGATGCCACCCCATCGTTCTTTGCCACCTACAGCAGGCAGGAGAGCTGGCCCTGCTGGTATGGGTATGGGTGAGCCAGCTCCAAGGGTATGAGAGCCAGCTCTCTGGATCTGCCCCTGGTTGGCTGTTGCCTTGGGTGAGCTAGCCAGGCCAGTGCTGGGGAGCTTGCCCGAGTGGGGTGGGTACTGGAGAGCTGGCCAGCTGATCATCTCAGCTACCACCCAGGTCTAAATCTAGGACTTTTGAGTGGGAACATCCCAACAATGCCCCCATCTATGAACTGCTATAGCACATAAAGGGACCAGTCCTGCAGATTCAAAGCTGCAGGACCTTTATGACACAGAGCAACAACCAATCTGCATGGAGTCCTGGTGAGGATTTGGTATTGATAGAGTAGCAGGAGCCAGAGGTCTGGAACCAGACCAATTACTCATTGTAATGATCATTTGCAAGTAAAGAAATGTGGACAAAAGGGTATACTGTGGGGCACATACTGTACATTGTCACGCTGTACAGCATCTATAATGAGATTTTACCCCCTTTTGGTAGGGAGGTTGCAAGGCAGGTAAAAAGGGACAGGGAGATGAGTGGGTTTGAGGCATATAATGTAAAATTCACAAAAACTAAAATAAAATAAAATGTTAAAAAACCCATATATCATAACATGTTAAATCAAGTAGAATCAAGTAAAAGATACTGAAATCATTACCTTTGTCTTTTGGTGTCCGGCTTCATTTGCTGGGAAAGCAGGTTGATGGGCTTCAGAACATCATTCTGCTGAATACTCTGCCGGATCATCTCCACTAACGCGCTGGCTGCCTGCTGCTCCTCTGACAGAAGGGACAGCTTCTTCTCAGAATCTAAAGAGCCATACATGGAGAGCAAGTTTCCAGAGCTATGTCACCTCTCACTGTCTACTCAATATCACCTCCAGTAAAATCATGTGACAGTGCGCTTATAAAACATATTCTCTGTTCTTTTCAAATAGGATAACCTTCTTCCCTTTACTCTCATTTACAGTTTCTTCCCAGAGGCTGGGGTATCATACTATATTTCAGAAACTGTGGTGGGACCACGGTGCCCTCGTACCCAGAAAAGGGTGTCCAGGATCCCCTGGAACTGGAGTACAGGTGGCTATGAGCGGCACTGACTGCCCACTTCGTGTGGGTGCTGAACTCCAGTCCTCTGAATGAGCAACAAGCCCTCATGACGTCACTCTAGCCCCTCCAGTTCTTAAAATTACACCTTTACTGAGCTACAATCACTAAACCAAGCAATTCATCTTTAAAATTTTCTTATTTCTGTATATGTGTATTCATAAATGCATGCACATGTTAGAGGACACCTTTCAGAAGTTGGTTCTCTCCTTCCATCTTGTGTAGTTAGGCTGGAAGCAAGTGCCAAGAGCTGAACCATCTTTCTTTCTTTCTTTTTTTAATTTATTTTAAAGATTTATTTATTTATTGTATATGAGCACACTGTCACTGTCTTCAGACACACCGGAAGAGGGCATCTGATCTCATTACAGATGGTTGTGAGCCACCATGTGGTTGCTGGGAATTGAACTCAGGACCTCTGGAAGAGCAGTAGTGCTTTTAACCACTGAGCCATCTCTCCAGCCCCCTGAACCATCTTTCTATTCATCCTTTTCTTTCTTCCTTTTTTTTTTTCTCAAGACAGGGTTTCTCTGTATATCCCTGGCTATCCTGATACCTAATCTATAGATCAGGCTGGTCTTGAACTCAGAGACCCACCTGCCTCTGCTTCTCGAGGGCTGGGATTAAGACGTGCACTAGCTACCACTGCCCAGCTACCAGTCATCCATCCATCTACCTATCTATCTATCTATCTATCTATCTATCCATCTATCTATCTATCTATCTATCTATCCATCCCATCCATCCATCTATCTATCTATCTATCTATCTATCTATCTTTCTTTCTTTCTTAGAAAATGAATTAATTTATTTTATGTATGTGAGTATACTGTAACTGTCTTCAGACACACCAGAAGAGGGCATCAGATCCCATTACAGATGATTGGGAGCCACCATGTGGTTGCTGGGAATTGAACTCACAACCTCGGAAGAGCAGTCAGTGCTCTTAACCACTGAGCCATCTCTCTAGCCCCAGAAAATAATGTTTAGACATAGATAAAAAGTCAGCAATATAGATGAAAAAGTTGTCAACATGGATGAGAAATTGAGATTAAAAGACCAAAACAAAACTAGCAACAATAGAAATGAACTTGGTCAGATGACAAACACAAAAGAAAACATCCTGTTAGTAGAGGAGGAGCCAATAGAAGAAAGAACATTGGGCTGGAGAGATGGCTCAGGCTCAGTGGTTAAAAGCACTACTGCTCTTCCAGAGGTCCTGAGTTCAAATCCCAGCAACCACATGGTGGCTCACAACCATCTGTAATGGGATCAGATGCCCTCTTCTGGTGTGTCTGAAGCCAGGCACAGTGTACTCATATATAATAAGTAAATCTTTAAAGAAGAAAGAATATCGAGAATATGGAAAAGGGGGCAGGTTGAAGAAAAGTTATATTCAGATACCAATAAAGGATAGATGGATGGATGGATAGACAGACAGACAGCTAGATAGAGCCATCAAGATGGCTCAGCAGAGCAAAGTCCTTGCTGAGTACTTCCTAAAATGTAGGGAAATAGATATCTAAGCACAAGAGGCATTTAGAACCCAGAAAGACATGACTATCAAAATAATCCTCCATGACATTATTTTACTTAAAATGCCAACTACAGGAAAAAAAAATAATACACACACCCAGACAGACAGACAAACTGACACACACACACACACACACACACACACACACACCAAAGTGAAAACAAGCAGTCTATATCCACATCTGAGAAAGAAGACTTAAAGCCAAAGATAGCATAAAGATTACTATATTTATTTATTGATTGATTGATTGTATGTCTATGTGTATACACATGTATGTGTGGAGACCATGTATGTTTGGAGGTCAGAGGTCAAGTTTGGGGAGTCTTTCCTTACAACCTGGATACCTAGACTGAACTCTGATGGATAGGCTTGATGGCAAGAGCATTATCTGCTGAATAACCCTGCCAGCACAGTTCTGTCTTCGTTTGTTTGTTCATGCACTCATTTATTTGGTTTTCTGAAACTGAGTTTCTTTTTGTAGCACTGACTGTCCTGGAACTTGCCCTGTAGACTTAGCTGGCCTAGAACTTGCTTCTGCCTCCAGAGTGCTGGGATTAAAGACACTATTTTGTCTTTTTTTTTTTTTTTTTTTTGTTCTTTTTTTTCGGAGCTGGGGACCAACCCAGGGCCTTTGTTCCTAGGCAAGCGCTCTACCACTGAGCTAAATCCCCAACCCCTATTTTGTCTTTCTTAAAGACAGTGTCTTACTATGTTGTGAGTCCTGGCTGGCTTAGAACTCACAGAGATCTACCTGCCTCTGCCTCTGGAATCCCAGGATTTAAGAAATGTCCCACCAAGCCCAATCCTGTTGTTTCTTCAATTTTCTTTTACTTACTCAAGTTCCTCCAAGAGACATACAGAGGCTCTCCTGGCTCCTGATGAAGGTTGATATTATCCCATAGCAGCTGTATATATACCAGTTTGCTGTCCTGGGACAAAGATGATAGAGGAAGCTAAAAGAGATTAATAAAATTAGTTTTCCAAATAAAATGTTACCAGTAATAAGAAAACTTGTGTGTGTTTTTTTTTAATTATAGGCTCAAAGTTCTGAGCAAAAGTTTTAATTTTTATTAATACCTGATGACAAACTGTCTTGTTTTCTGGCACATATGTTTGGTTTTTCTAACATGAAAAGACTGCATGGATAATTTGGTAAATGCACAAATTGTACAAAGGCACAATGATGTAATCATCATTACAATAAATCATCATCTGTTACTTTTATGAGGTATCTTTTTTTTTTTTTAACTCATTACTTGTTAAAATAAACAAGTCAAACTAGACTTTATAATACTTTAGGAAAGATTGTTATGTGGCAAGTGTGTCGGGTCTGGTGTCTCCCAAAATTCGGTAGTATAAAATAGAGGCATGCCGGCAGCTCCTTGTCTGCAGTGAGTGACCCCAGCATGGACTTGGGAGGCAGGCAGCTACAGTGATCTTAGTGTAAGCACTAATTAGAAATTTACCTTACACAAATACTTCCCTAATTTTTAATTATATTTTTTGAAAATTATGAATATTTCCAATAAGATAGCTGTGCATTTTTCATGAGAAAATATGATAGTTAATGATAAAAGCTTCCTTTTCTAGCCACCAGCACAGCTAGAAAGAGCAACCTAAATCCAGGCCATATGACACATACATGTGGAAAGACTATGTGCAACTCCATGAGCTCTAAGAGATAAGACACTCTCCTGGCTACCAATTTTTTCCTCACTGCTGGCTGGGATATGACTATGGTAGCCTGAAAACAGAAGTCAGTTATCTTAGAATGGAAAACCTTAAAAATGGAGAGTACACACAGCTAAGAAAAACAAAATAGAAACAGAAGACTCAGAGCTCAAACACTACCTACCCTCCAGGGTTTTAGCTCCTCTGTGGAGCTCCTGTTACAGCTCAGGAGTTGAGGTTCATCCTCACCAACCTTCAGCAGTGCAGTCGCAGTGCAGAAAGCAGTACTCACCTGCACACCTTCATTACAGTGTTCAGAGGTGAGAATAAGTCCTGGCAAGTTGCTAGGAAGGTCCAAACGTCTGAAATACCAAACCAGGTTCCAGAAAATGATTGGGTGTTGATTGATAAACGAGGATGTATGAATAACCTGGTCCCCTTCATTTTCTAGCAAAGATTCCAGTTCCTTCCGAAGCACCAGAGGACTCAAATAGGGCACAGACACAGGAGGAGGATTGGGCCGCTTTCCTAGATGATCCTTTAAAAATGGACGAAAGTGGGCATTATCTAACTCTGTATGCTTGCCAGTACTCTGCAGTGAGACTATCCTGTTAAAATTGGTATTTCAGGGCTATTATTATATGTGGTAAAACATTTTAATGAACAAAAACAGAGACAGCCTAGATTATGTTTAAGTTAAATCATTATAGGACAAAATTGATAATCTATATTTCAATAGACTCTTTCGTCTAAAAGATGGATGTTTTGTTTTCTTTGTTAGCTAGGAGTGTGGCTGGCAGAGACAGAAGTGCTCAAAGTGATCTACATACTGAATTTAAGTCATCTAGGCCTATAAAGATGTCTCACAAAGGCAAAATTTACAAAGACAAAATGTGAAAATGTAAAATCCAACATGAAGGCTTACCACCTCAAAGTACTTATTCCAGATGGGTCTGGTTAATTTTGGTGTCTAATATTTTATTTCCAAGTTTTTTCTATTTCCAAGTTTTTCTATTTTCCAAGTTAATTTTAGAATTAGATTTAAAATTAAAAATGTTAAATTTAGAATAAAATTAAAACACAACAAACCCTGAAGCTAACCATGTTTCTAGATTCAAATGTCAATTTGTAAGGTTTCAATCAACCAAATCAGGACTGTGGAAACCTCTAGTACCTAAAGGACAATGGATCCAGCTCTACCAACAAACAAACTAGTGAGAGAAAAAAGGGTGCTTGCAATTTAAAGACTAAAGTGTCCCAACCAAGCAAGTCGTGACTTGACTTTACCTTGATGCCCGAGACCACACCCTGCCCCAGACACACTTTTGACACAACTTTCATGATTAAAACTCTGAACAAAGACTGAATATCCTGATGATTCCTTAGTTTAGGGGTGTGTGCGTGTTACAGATGCCTGCTGAAATATTTACATGTAGCATAAACATTGCTTTACTTTCAAATTAATCTAGTTAATAAGGATTTTCATAAAAGCAAAAAAAGAATGGCCATCAACTAAAACTTACTAAAAGTAGCTGTAGTGTCAGGAGACTTTATGAGCTAGATACAGAAGTGCGCACACACACTACTTGGAAGGCAGAGGCAGGAGAATCTCTGTGAATTGGAGGCCAGCCTGGCCTATACTGTGAGGCCGTGTACATCTTTGAACATTTCAATACTAAGAGTTTAATCAGGGTGTGGCGGCAAATGCCTGTAATGCCAGTACTTGGCAGATTGAGGCATGAGGACTCCCACAAGTTTGAAGCAAGTCTCATTTACATACCACGTTCCAAGGCAGTCAGAGCTACAGGGCAAGATCACGTCTCAAAAGAGCCAAACACATGCACACACAAGTACATTTTCAGTTTGAAAATCTTTCAGTCTCTTTATGGATTTTTTGGGATAGGCATGCATCATTATACCTGGCAAATTTCTATGTTCCTATGTGTTTGTGTATGTGCAGAACATGACACTGGGTATCTCCCTCAACATTCTCTACCTTATTTTTTGAGACAAAGTTTCTCATTGAACCTGGAGCTCAACACTTCAGCCTGACTGACTGACTAGCAAGCCCAGCAATCTTCCTGTCTCCACCCTCACAGTGTTTGCATTATTAGGCATGTACCATTCTATGTGGCTGCTATCGCTGGTGCAGAGAGCTCAACTCCTGAGTTTTCATGCTTGTGCAGCAGCCTTTTAATGGCTGAGCCATCTCTCCAGCAGGACAGGATCTTGCTATGTAAGTAGTTCTGCCAGGCTTAAAGTTCACTGTGTATCACAAAGATAAATTTAATCCTCCTGTCTCGGCCTTGAGTGCCACTAAAAAAATTGTACCTATCACTTTCACATGATACCATGAAATTGTGAGGTGTTCCAAGTGATATTACAAAAGTATACAGTGTGGTTACAACAATACACACCACATCTTCCTGTAGACTATTTGGAAGACTAACTGTTGAAATGCCATGAAATGGTCGCTGGGAGACGTCAATATTTTGCAGAGGACCTCCAACACTATGACTTCGAGTCAAAGATACATTTCGTTTAGATAAACTATTAGGCACAGAGGACATTTTCACACTCTGGACATCACTGGTTTTCTTTATTTCATCACTGAAAAAAACAAAGAAGCAATGTTAGTCATGAAAAACAATCTAAATTCCAGAGAGGCACAGTATTTTCTACAGTGGATTTAAATGTTCTGAATCCACTGAGAAGAACTGGCATCTGTTAAGAATTAAATGTGGGGCTAGAGAGATGGCTCAGTAGTTTAAGAGTTCTTCCAGAGGTCCTGAGTTCAATTCCTAGCAACGGCAGCTCACAACCGTCTATAATGGGATCCAATCCCCTCTGCTGGTGTAAACCTTAAATGTGAAGCTGGAGGTGTGGCTCAATGGTGGAGCACTTGCCTCCTGAGGCCTGCCATTCAATCTCTACCATCTCTCTCCCCATAAAACCATCAAACATTCATCGAACATTCTCCTAACCCTGGTCAGATGGTTAACTGGTGACAGGTATGAGAGGACATGCCTAGTCAGTTGTTTTATTTAAACATTACTTCATCTTTATTAAACACAATCTCAAAGTACTTGTCCATGTAAGTAAATACAGATTTGCTGAGAGGCTTTTAATTTCTACTGGGCTATGATCTAACTAAAAACAGAGACAGGATATGATTTACACTGGCAGGGGGCAGGGATGGGACAGACTGGTCTTGAATTTATAATCTTCCTCATTCAGCCTCCTCATTCAGCCGTGCACCACCAAGCCCAGCCAGGCTATGTGTAGGTGCAGAATGTTTACAGGAATACTGACTTTCTTACAGTGAACTCTGCACCCTTCGGTACCTCGATTCGACTGTATAACTTGCTTCTTCTGTTATGGTCTCGCTGTGTTTCGAATAGTCCATAAAGCTGATCAAGTCAGGTTCTGCTGAACTGGACACAGGTTTGTGTTCCAAGGGCTCATTTGCAGATGGAATGCTGCCACTTTGTAAACTGTCACCAGATGTACTTGGTTTCAAGAAAAAGCTAAGTAAGGAACAGAAAGGGGGAAAAAAAGGCTTAAAAAAAAATTCCCAAGTCTAGGTTAGTTCAGTGAGTAACATGCTAGCCATGAAAGATTGAGGACCTGAATTGAATCCCTGGAATCCACAGTGAAAGAAGAAAACCAACTGTGGAGAAATCAGTCTCTGACCTCTACACACACTCCTGTTTCCACACATATACAAACACACACTCACACCCACAATGTGTGTGTGTTTTATTTCTTTATTTACTTTGAGACAGGGTTTCTCTGTGTAGCCCTGGCTATTCTTGAACTTACTCTGCAGACCAGGCTGGCCTCTAATTCAGAGATCTATCTGCCTCTGCTTTAAAGATGTGAGCCACCACCACACCACCAGGCTTACAATATATTTTTTAAGGTAGGGTCTTACTGTGTAGCCCTTGTTGGCCTGGAATACAGTATGTAGACCAGGTTGGCTTCCAATCTCTGGTCTCTGTGACACCAAGTGCCTCTGCCTCCCAGTACTGGAATTAAAGGTATGTGACCAATTCCCTCCCTTTAAATCTCCATGTCCTCAAATAATCGTATTTAGAATCACTGATTTACAGGAAATCAGCATTAGCTGGGAATCTCCGGGGCCGTGCTCCCTCCTCAGATGCACGCTTTTGCTTTCCTCCCCCTCTCCATCCCGCAGTGCTGACTTCTGACACTATGAAAGAAAACTTGAAAAAGGAAAACAAAACATTCCCTAATTTAAAAAAAAAAAAAAAAAAAAAAAAAGGCATGGAAGCTGGAGTGACGGCTCAGCACTCAGGAGCACTTGCTGCTCTGCTGAGGACCGAGTTTGGTTCCCCTCACCCACACGGTGCCTTATACTATCCATAAAGCTCAGGTCCAGGGATGATGTTCCAATGCTCCCTGGGACTGGGCAGACACACAGTGCATATACATATGTGCAGACAACAAAACATGCATACACATAAAGTAAGGATAAAAGTCTTTTAAAAGAAAATTTAGTAGAGACATGCTAACACAAGCCTGTAATCTGAGAAACAAACCTGTAATATGAGACACTGGAGGCTGAGGCAGGAAACATTGAGTTCAAATTCAACTTGTACTACCTAACAAGATCCCTCTCAACCACTCCCAAACCAAACGTAGGACCAGGTAAGGCTGGCTCCAGCAGTATGTTTTAGGTTGATCTTGCTGGGCACTGTGCTACACGCCTATAATCTCAGTCGTTAATCTATGTTAATCTTTAACTGCTCATAATGACACATTTATAGACCTCCATGTTGTGTTCTTAATTTTGTCTTCTCTTTCCTTCTTTCTCTGGGTCGGACTGGGTGACAATAGGGCCATGCAAAGGACATTATTATACTTTTTTTTTTTATTTTATGTGTGAGTACACTATATCTGTCTTCACACACACCGGAAGAGGGCATTGGATCCCATTACAGATGGTTGTGAGCCACCACGTGGTTGCTGGGAATTGAACTCAGGACCTCTGGAAGAGCAGCCAGTGCTCTTAACCACTGAGCCATCTCTCCAGCCCCAAAGGACATTATTAACTAAGCTAATGATGTTTTACTCTTGATAAGGGTTTGATTTCCACTAATGTATACATTTATTCTTCAAATGATATTTTACATTTGCCTATTTTCTGTATGTAATGCTAAATTACATGTATGTAATGACAACTCATTTAAATTAAGAAGTACATTAATATTTACTGTGTATTTATTTGATTTATAAATAATTTATTATATATAGCATATATAATAGGTACCTGTGTTTATTACCTTGTATTTATTTGATTCAAAAATTTTAATTTTACTGATTATTAATGTATGCACATATATGTTGGGTCCCTAAGGTATGTGATCCCTAAGGCATGGTAGCAGGTGCCTTTACCCACTGAGCCAGTCTCACCCCTTTTGTTTTGTTAAGACAGAGACTCACTCTAGCCTAGACTGACCTCAAAGGTGCAGCAACCCTTTTGCCTCAGCCTCCAATATGAAAGAATAAATCAAATAACACAGCAGCAGCATCAGATAACACTAAGCAGGAAAAATATCAGGAAAAGAGGACAGCGTTGAGACAATACACACACGGAGAAAGACAAAAACTAATGAAAAAAAACTTGCAAAAAGTTGGGTATACATTGAGACCAAACTTAAGAGCTGAATAAAATCTAAGGACTTGGACCATATATTCAAGATAATTATAACTGAGAATTTCCAAAACCCAGAAAAAGGAATAGACGTGCAGTCATACACATGGCCAGACACACTCCACACATATCACAGTGATGTCAAAATACAAATCTGGGGGTAGAGAGATGGTGCAGCGTTAAAACAGCACCTTCTACTCTTGCAAAATAATAGAGTCTGGTTCCTAGCTCTCATGGGGCAGCTCTCAACTGCCTGTAATTCCAGCACCATGGGATCCAACACCCTCTTTTGCCCTATAGGCACATAGACACAGACAGATACACACACACACACACACACACACACACACACACACACACACACACACACACACTAAATCTTAAAACAAACAAACCAACAAAAATCACAAAGCAAAGTAACAATACTAAAAGCTATAAAAGAAAAACACTGAGAGAGAAAAATATCAGAATAACATCAGATTTGTCACCAGCATCCCTAAAAGCCAAGAAAGAATTCTTTTCCCAGCCCCAATCTTACCAACCAAGTAAGAACAAAACCAACAACAACATGGAGAAGTAAGACCATTTCAAGACAGAGCTGGCTTAGCAGTTAAGAGCATTGGATGCTCCTCCAGAAATCCTAGGTTTGATTCCCAGCATCCACAACCAGCATGAACAACCATTAACTCCAGTTCCAGGGGATCTGATGCCTTCTTCCAGACCTGGAGGGTACCAGGCACAGATGGTACACAGAGATACATGTATCCAAATATTCATACACATAAAAAAAACTAATTATAAAAAAAGATTATCTCAAGGCAAACACAAGTCAAGACAATTCATGACATTTAAGCCAGCAGTGCAGAAAATTCTTAAGGTAGTGAAGGACCTCAGTTTCACACAAAAGAATGCAGGACAGTACACAGTCCATAAATATAACAGATGAACAGAAGAGAACAGGGGAGGGATCAATCATGTCCAACACAGCAAACCAGTGAACACCTAATACTGCCAAGACTGAAAGAATTACCAACTGACCAAGCAACCAGAGCAAACCACCATAAAGAGCAACAAGTAACCTTTAGTACCTCACCAAAAGTAACCTTTAGTACCAATGGCCTTAATATACCAATCAACACACAGACTCTACAGACTGGATCAAAGAACACACACCAGGGCCAGGAAGATGCCTCCATGGGTAAAAGTGCTAGCTGTACAAGTCTAAACAATCTGAGTTTGACTCCAGGAACCCACATAAAGACACATGTGTGATCCCGCTCCTAAAGCAAGATGGGAGGTGGAAGTAAGAAAAACAGGAAGGACCTTGCTTCAACAGGGGAGAAGGTCTAAGTTGTCCTCTGACCTCTACATATGCATCAGTGTCACACATGTATCTGTAATCACACTCACTGACATGTAATAATATGAATAAATAAATTTTTTTAAAAAACACTTTAATTGAAAATTAAACAAAATCATCAGCAACAACAAAAATCCCTAAGGGGCTAAGAATGTAATCAGAGTGCACGCTTATATTACATGCATGAAGTGCTGGCTTTGATTCTCAACAATCAAAACAAAACGACAAAGCAAATAAAATATTTCTCAATTACTCACCTATTTTGTCAACTTTCAATTGATCACAGACTGATTAGTCTCATTTATTTTGTTTCCAGGCTAGGACCTTATGCATGCTAGGCCAAGAGATCTACTATTAAGCCATATCCCAGCCTCTAATTTGTGGCATTTCTATTATCTAGGATTTGTTCATCTCACTATATCAGACAGTGGCAACAAGATGTGAAGATTTAATTTAGGTCACTACAGCAGAAATTTTGTGTGCATATGTGTTTGTGTAGTTGAATGCACAGGTGTATACATGAATGAGTGTATATGTAGGATGTGGAACTCAGAGGTCAATGTCCTGTGACTGCTTCAATCACTTTCCAGAAACTGGTTTTGCTTTTATTTTCAAGACTCTGATTATATTATATAGCCCAGTCTGGTCTTGAACTCAGACATCTGCTTGCCTCACATTTTGAGTAAAGGTGCCAGACCTGGCTTCACTGTATTTTGTTTTTATTGTTTGTTTGTTTTTAAAAACAGCGTCTCTCACTGAACCTGGAACTCAGTGACTTAGCTAGGCTAGCTGGCCAGTGAGCTTCAGAGACTTAGCTGTCTCCACCTCCAGTGCTGGCATTTCAGATGGGTGCTCAGCTTTTCCCAGGAGCTCAGGATCCAAATTCAGGCTCTCTTGTTTGACCAAGAAGCACTGTCGAAACCAAGCCACCTCCTCAGCCCCTAAAGTGTCCCTAAAACATTAGTTCTGAATCAGCTATACAGAGTTTAATTTCAAGACACTGCTCCTGTTATTCATACATTAAGCAGAGCAGAAAAGTAGTCTAGAGAGAGGAGAGGACACCCTTACACAGTCCGCTGGGTGTGGACCTTTCCTGAACAGTCATTCTTTAGGGCACTTACCTCCTGAGGGAGCTTGCACAATACTAACCTGGCAGAGCCTCTCAGGTCTTTAAATTCTACATTGAGAAGAGGCAAGAAGTTGCTTTTACAGAATGGGCAGGTTGTATTCAAATTTGAGTCATCTGCTGTCCACCCAGCCATGATTTCTTCATCGTAAACCAGAGCTCCACAAGCTCTACACTGCGAGCAACTTGACATCAAAACCTAAAGGAAGAATAGGAAGACAGAGTCTCTACGGTGGAAATGGATCTCAGTGGTCTATTCTACTGGGGAAAAATATAATTTTTAGTTATTTTATTGGTTTCAACTAGAGGTAAAAGCTCTTTTATATTACAGACAAACTAATGCTTCAAAGATATTAAACACTCCTCTGACTATCCACATAGATCCCATTGAATCCTAGTAAGGGTTATTATGAGGTAAGAATGTTTACAGACACTTTACCACAGGTACAAGAACTATAGAATCTTTACCTCCATCGCACAATTTTGATAGATGCTAGACATACTGGTATTCTGAGAAGAACCATGGTCTGATTTTTCAAAGTCCTGCCCTTTGATATTTCTTGAAAATGGAACTTCACCTAAAGAAAAGAAAGAAGTAGAATACATAATGTAGGAGAATGTTCTCAATGCTTTGGAAATACATGCTGAAATATAAGGTGGTAAGTACCATGAAATCAGGTATTAATAAATATTTACTATATAAATGTGGGTGCATATAGCTATAAACTGATACAATTGATGAAAGTTAACTAAATGTAGGTAGAGGATATATAAATGTTTATTAAATAATTTTCTCAACTTTTCCTAATACCAACTTAGATGATTACAGGTATATATCTGTACTACCAGTACTTGTAAACAGGGAAAAGGAGAACTGGCTGGGGGGACAGGTCTGTGCTATACGATGAGACTTTGTCTTAAAGAATCAGAAAAAAAGCCTTCCAGTCTCCATCTGGACTCAGAGCTAAAGCTGTCGCACAGCCCTCCTTATCCAAATTCTGCCTGGAGAGAGCTGGTCTCCTACGAGCACTGTCACTCCTAAGATCACAGGCTCACAGGCCCACAGGAGGACAAGCTCCAGTCAGAGATAAAAAGGTCAACTAAGATCAGAGACAACCTGATGGTGAGAGGCAAGTACAAGAACCAAGACTACAACAGAAACCAAGACTACTTGACATCATCAGAGCCAGGTTCTCACACCACAGCAAATACTGGATATCCCAACACACCAGAAAAGCAAGATTTGCATTTAAATCACATCTCATGATGATGATTGAGGACTTTAAGGAATTAAATAATTCCCTTTAAGAAATACAGAAGAACATAGGTAAACAAATAGAAGCCCTTAAAGAAGAAACATAAAAATCCCTTCAAAAATTACAGGAAAACACAACCAAACAGGTGAAGGAATTTAACAAAACCATCCAGGATCTAAAAATGGAAATAGAAACAATAAAGAAATCACAAAGGGAGACAACCCTAGAGATAGAAAGACTAGGAAAGAGATCAGGAGTGATACATGAAAGCATCACCAACAGAATACAAGAGATAGAAAACAGAATCTCAGGGGCAGAAGATACCATAGAAAAATATTGACACAACTGCCAAAGATAATGTAAACTGCAAAAAGCTCCTAACCCAAAACATCCAGGAATTCCAGGACACAATGAGAAAACAAACCTAAGTGTGATAGGTATAGAAGACAGTGAAGAATCCCAACTTAAAGAGCCAGTAAATATCTTCAACAAAATCATAGAAGAAAACTTCCCTAACCTAAAGAAAGAGATACCTACAAACATATAAGCAGTCTACAGAACTCCAAATAGACTGGACCAGAAAAGAAACTCCTCCCATCGCATAATAATCAAAACACCAAACGCACGAAACAAAGAAAGAATATGAAAAACAGTAAAGGAAAAAGATCAAGTAACATATAAAGGCAGACCTATCAGAATTACACCAGAATTCCCAACAAGATCCTGGGCAGATGCCATACAGACCCTAAGAGAACACAAATGCCAGCCCAGGCTACGATATCCAGCAAAACTCTCAATTACCATAGATATAGAACACAAAGAATTCCGTGACAAAACCAAATTTACACAGTATCTTTCCACAAATCCAGCCCTACAAAGGATAATAGAAGGAAAACTCCAACACAAGGAGGGAAACTACACCCTAGAAAAAGCAAGAAAGAAATCGTTGAACAAATCCAGAAGAGAGCCACACAAACATAATTCCACCTCTAACAACAAAAACAACGGAAAGCAACAATCACTATTAATTAATATCTCTTAATATCAATGGACTCCATTCCCCCAATAAAAAGACATAGACCGACAGACTGGATATGTAAACAGCATCCAGCATTCTGCTGCATACAGGAAACAAACCTCACTGACAAAGACAGATACTACCTCCAGTAAAACACTGGAAAAAAATTTTCAACATAACTGGTCCCAAGAAACAAGATGGAGTAGCCATTCTAATATTGAATAAAATCAACTTTCAACCAAAAGTTATCAAAAAAGATAAAGAATGGACACTTCATACTCATCAAAGGAAAAATTTACCAAGATGAACTCTCAATTCTGAACATCTATGCTCCAAATGCAAGGGCACCCACATTCATAAAAGAAACCTTACTAAAGCTCAAAGCACACATTTGCACCTCATACAACAATAGTGAGAGATTTCAACATCCTACTCTCATCAATGGACAGATCATGGAAACAGAAACTAAACAGAGAGACAGTGAAACTAACAGAATTATGAACCAAATGGATTTAACAAGTATCTACAGAACATTTCATCTTAAAACAAAATATACCTTCTTCTCAGCACCTCATAGTACCTTCTCCAAAACTGACATATACTTGGTCACAAAACAGACCTCAACAGATGCTAGAAGACTGAAATAATACCAAGCATCCTATCAGATCACCATGGACTAAGGCTGGTCTTCAATAACAACAAAAACAACAAAAAGCCCACATACACATGGAAGCTGAACAATGCTTTACTCAATGATATCTTGGTCAAGGAAGAAAGAAAGAAAGAAATTAAAGACTTTTTAGAATTTAATGACAATGTAGGCACAACATAACCCAAATGATGGGACACAATGAAAGCTGTGCTAAGAGGAAAATTCATAGCTCTGAGTGCCTCCAAAAAGAAACAGGAGAGAATATAATACATCAGCAGCTTGACAGCATACCTAAAATGAAAAGAAGTAAATACACCCAGGAGGAGTAGAAGGCAGGAAATAATCAAACTCAGGGTTGAAATCAACTAAGTAGAAACAAAAAGAACTATACAGAATAAACAAAGCCAGGAGCTAGTTCTTTGAGAAAATCAACAAGATAGATAAACCCTTAGCCAGACTAACCAGAGGGCACAGAGAGTGTGTCCAAATTAACAAATTCAGAAATGAAAAAGGAGACAGAACAACTAAAACTGAGGAAGTTAAAAAAAATCATCAGATTCAACGACTAAAGATTCTACTCAACAAAACTGGAAAATCTGGATGAAATGGACAATTTTCTAGACAGATACCAGGTAGCAAAGTTAAATCAGGTTCAGATAAACCATCTAAAAACAGTCCCATGACTCCTAAAGAAATAGAAGCAGTCATTAAAAGTCTCCCAACCAAAAAAAGCCCAGGACCAGATGGGTTTAGTGTAGAATTCTATCAGACCTTCATAGAAGACCTCACACCAACACTCTCCAAACTATTCCACAAAATTGAAACAGATGGAGCTGTACCTAATTCCTTCTATGAAGCTATAATTACACTTATACCTAAACCACACAAAGACCCTACCTACGAAGAAAGAGAACTTCAGATCAATTTCCTTTATGAATATCAAGGCAAAAATACTCAATAAAATTCTTGAAAACCGAATCCAAGAACACATCAAAACAATTATCCATCATGACCAAGTAGGCTTCATCCTAGGGATGCAGGGATGGTTTAATATACGGAAAACCATCAACCTAATCCACTATGTAAACAAACTCAAAGATAAGAACCACATGATCATCTCATTAGATGCTGAGAAAGCATTTGATAAAATTCAACACCCCTTCATGAAAAAGTCCTGGAAAGAATAGGAATTCAAGGCCCATACCTAAACACAGTAAAAGCAATATACAGCAAACCAGTAGCCAACATCAAACTAAATGGAGAGAAACTTGAAGCAATCCCACTAAAATCAGGGACTAGACAAGGCTGCCCACTCTCTCCCTACATATTCAACACAGTACTTAAAGTCCTAGCCAGAGCAATTAGACAACAAAAGGAGGTCAAAAGGATACAAATTAGAAAGGAAGAAGTCAAAATATCACTATTTGCAGATGATATGATAGTATACAAAAGTTCCACCAGAGAGCTACTAAGGCTGATAAACAACTTCAGCAAGGTGGCTGGATATAAAATTAACTCAAACAAGTCAGTAGCCTTCCTCTACTGAAAGGATAAACAGGCTGAGAAACAACACACTTCACAATAGTCACAAATAATATAAAGTACCTTGGTGTGACTTTAACCAGGCAAGTGAAAGATCTGTATGACAAGAACTTCAAGTCTCTGAAGAAAGAAATTGAAAAAGATCTCAGAAGATGGAAAGATCTCCCGTGCTCCTGAATTGATAGGATTAATATTGTAAAAATGGCCATCTTGCCAAAAGCAATCTACAGATTCAATGCAATCCCCATCAAAATTTCAACTCAATTCTTCATAGTGTTAGAAAAAGCAATTTGCAAATTCATTTGAAATAACAAAAAACCCAGGATAGCAAAAACTATACTCAAAAACAAAAGAACTTCTGGGGGAATCACCATCCCTGACCTCAAGCAGTATTACAGAGCCATAGTGAAAAAATACAGAGACAGGCAGGTTGATATACAGGAACTGAGTAAGGAAGAAATAGGGGTTTTCCACCACACCAGGGATACAAGACCCTAGGCTAAGATGTCAGACCTGAACAGAACTACACTTGGTTCATGTATGTACTAACAAGACTTTTCTTCCAAGAGTTGAAGTATTGACCTAAATCCTTTTGCCTTCCTGCAGCAGAATAAAGAGGAACTAGCACAGAAGGCAGCCTTCTGGGAGGACATAAAAGACAGCATTTTCAACAAATGGTGCTGATTCAACTGGAGGTCAGCATGTAGAAGAATGCAGATCGATCCATGCTTATCACCCTGTACAAAGCTCAAGTCCAAGTAGATCAAAGACCTCCACATAAAATCAGATACACTCAAACTAATAGAAGAAAAAGTGGGGAAGAGCCTGGAACAGAAATTTCTTGAACAGAACACCAATGGCTTATGTTCTAAGATCAAGAATCGACAAATGGGACCTCATAAAATTGCAAAGCTTCTGTAAGGTAAAGGACACTGTCCTTAAGTCAAAACAGCAGCCAACAGATTTGTAAAAGATCTACATCCAATAGAGGGCTAATATCTAATAGATACAAAGAACTTAAGAAGGTAGACTCCAGAGAACCAAATAATCCTATTAAAAATGGAGTACAGAGCTAAACAAAGAATTCTCAACTAAGGAAATGTCTAATGGTCCAAAAGCACCTAAAGAAATGTTCAACATCCTTAGTCATCATGGAAATGCAAATCAAAACAACCCTGAGATTCCACCTCACACCAGTCAGAATGGCTAAGATCAAAAACTCAGTGACAGTTGATGCTGGTGAGGAAATGGACAAAGAGGAACTGTTGGTAGGATTGCAAGCTGCTACAACCACTCTGGCAGTTCCTCAGAAAATTGAACATAGTACTACCTGAGAACCCAGCTAAACCACTCCTGGGCACATATAGTCAAAAGATGCTCCAACATATAACAAGGACACAAGCTCCACTATGTTCATAGCAGCCTTATTTATAATAGCCAGAAGCTGGAAAGAACCCAGATGCCCTTCAACAGAGGAATGGATACAGAAATGTGGTACATCTGCACAATGGAGTACGTATACTACTTAGCTATCAAAAACAATAACTTCAGGTTAGAGAGATGACTCAGTGGTTAAGACTCTTCCAGAGGTCCTGAGTTTAAATCCCAGCAACCACATGGTGGCTCACAACCATCTGTAATCAGATCTAATGCCCTCCTCTGGTGTGTCTGAAGATAGCTACAGTGTACTTATACATAATAAACAAATATTTTTTTAAAAAAAAGATAAAAACAACAACAACAAACAATGACTTCATAAAATTCTTAGGTAAATGGATGGAACTAGAAAATATCATTCTGAGTGAGGTAACCCAGTCACAAAAGGACGCAGATGGTATATACTCACTGACAAGTGGATTAGGCAAAAAGCTCAGAATATCTATGATACAACTCACAGACGATATGAAGCCCAAGAAGAAGGAAGACCAAAGTACAGATGCTTCAGTTCCTCTTAGAAGGGGGAACAAAATACTCACAGGAGGTAGGAGTTAGGAGGGACTTGGAAGGAAGAAAGGAGGAGAAGGGGAAAAAGTGGGGCAAGATTTGGTATGAGCGGAGAGGGGATGATATTCAGAGGGCCAGGAATTTGAACAGAGGTATGTAGTAATAGGGAATAGCGATGGGGAACTGCGGGTATTACTAGGGATTAGTGATGGGAACTAAGGGTAGTGATAGGGAATAGTGATGAGAACTGCGGGTAGTGATAGGGAATGGTGATGGGGAATTGCGGGTAGTAATAGGGAATAGCGATGGGAACTGGGGCAGCCACCAGCAAGTCCCAGATGGCAGGAAAGCAAGAGGCTCCCAGGACCCAGTGGGGATGAGATTGACTGAAACGCCCACCCAACAAAGGGGAGGGAGAACCTGTAGAGACCATACCCAGAGGTTAAGCAAGGATGGGACCACCCACCCTTCTCAAAATTTTAACCCAGGATTGCTACTGTCTAAAAGGAATACAGGGACAAAGAGTGGAGCAGAGACTGAAGGAAAGGCCATCCAGAGACTGCCCCACCTGGGGATCCAACCCACATACAGACACCAAACCCAGACACTATTGCTGATGCCAAGAAGTACTTGCTGACAGGAGCCTGAAATGGATGCCTCTTGAGAGGCTCTGCCAGAGCCCTACTGATACAGATGCAGACACCTGAAGTCAACCATCAGACTGAGCATGGGGACTACAATGGAGGAGTTAGGGAAAGGACTGAAGGGGCTGAAAGGGTTTGCAACCCCAGAGGAAGAACAACAATATTAACCAACCAGACCCTTCAGAACTCCCAGGGACTAAACCACCGACCAAAGAGTACACATGGAGGGACCCATGGCTCCAGCTGCATATGTAGCAGAGGATGGCATTGTCTGGCATCAGTAGAAGTCCTTGGTCTTGTGAAGGCTCCATACTCCAGTGTAGGGGAATGCCAGGGCGGGGAGGAGGGGGAGCATCCTCATAGAATCAGGGGAGAGGGAATGTGAGAGAGGAGAACCAGGGAAGGGGATAACATTTGAAATATAAATACATAAAATATCCAAGAAAAAAGGAAAAAATTATCTTTCATAATTTCACAATGGCATTGCTCTTTTCCTTCCCCTTCGCACAATTATTTAGAACTTGTTTTTATCTTGTAGTCTTCCTTCTGCATTTGTAGGCCTTCCATCAATTATAGATTGAAATAATTATAAAAAAAAAAAGAATCAGAAGAAATATAGATAAAAGGCTTAATAATAGAGGTGATACTTCTCTGTCTTGAAATTGTAATTGTATTCTCAGAGATCCTTAAAATCTATTTCAATCACTGATTTACCCAGAGAACAAGTTAAAAAAAATACATACTCCCAAGGCCGCATTCCACAAATTCAGTTTCAGAGGAGGAAGGGAGGAAGGAGTGGGGAAATAGAAGGGAGGGGGATTCCTAAGTGGTTCAGTTGACAGCACATGGTAATAATACTTGGATATCATAAAGTCAGAGTTAAACATATACATGGGGTATAGTGAAAACTGAATGAGAGTGTAGCTAAGTGGTAGCACTGCTGCCCATATGCATAGGCCCCAGTCCAATCTCCAGCACCACAGATACGTAAACAACACGCAAAACCAGAAGGCGAGAGAACAAACGTTCCCATACCTGTTGGACACTGCGATTTCCCAACATCTCCACTGCTGCTACTACTGCCGAGGCTGGTGCTGCTCTGGGTAAGTTCACTGGGAACCAACCCTGAGATACTTGTACTAGGCGACAGACTCTCCCCCAGTATATGATGATCTTCTAGGCCAGCTGGGAAACTATAATCTTTATTAGGTTCTTCCTATAATTAAAAAAAATAAAACCCTGCATCATAAGTAATATCTTCTGCAATGGAAATGGATTCACTTTACTCCTTTCAGATTGATTGAAATTTTGTATCTTAAAGCAAATAACCCCTATGTCTTTTCAAAACTGTCAAGTTATCTCACTGACTTATGAAATTTCCAGTCTTAAGACATTCAAGAAGTGACATACCTGGATAGGGTGCTCAAAAACTGTCCCCTCACAAGGTCACCTACTACCTGCCCTAGGTGAACTAATCATTCACTTATATATTACATAATTAGTAAATCCCCTATTGCTTAATTAAGCACCCCAAATACATTGATTCTTTACAAGACTGTATACAGTTATAGAGTCCAAGTTCAAATGGCCATGAAAAAAATCCTTTCTAAAAGTCAGAAAACATTTCAGAAATAAAATGATTCATTCTGTTCTTTATCATAATGCTAAGTAAGCTACCTCCTCACCCCTACCCCTATCCACTACAACTCAAGGAGGGGAAAAATCAAGGGCCTTCTATATAAAGCTGGCACTCTACCAAGTAAGCCAAATCTCGAGTCTTGGATGAACACTTTTGAAGTTATTCTGTGTATGGACTGATCTTGTAAAGCTCTTTAAGTACAAAGGCTAAGAAAGAATGCAGAAGGTTTAAAGCTAACCTAGCATGTGCAAAGGCCCTAGTACTGTACAGGCAAATGTCAGTTTGTTGTTGTAATCCTGCACTTTTTATTCAATGAGTACCTTTCCTAGAAGCTTTTCCTCAATAAGTCTTACTTATCCAGCTTATTTTCCAGCTTCTTTACTGACTTTGCCATTTTTGTTTTGGCTGACTTTACACCAGAGGGCTTTAGCAATCTGGAGTCATATTATCTTAAAATACTCATGTACCATACAATTCTGTGAACATGAAGGAGAAATTACAACTTTTTTCTATAATTAGTTTTCCTATTTGTATTTTTACAAAAAGAAAATAATGATTTAGTCTATTCACAACATTTTCAGCTGCAAGGAGACTTGGTATATAGTAAGGAGGTAACAAAGGCAAAAAGCTATGCAAAAATGGAAGTGCCCATGGAGAGTGGGGTGGCAGACACGAGCAAACCAATGCTGAAGAGGCTGAGGAGGGAAGAGAATAAGACTAAAGCCTGCCTGGTCTGCACAGTTACCTTCCCATCTCTAAAAAACCCCAGAAGAGAAAGTAAAATGTTATGTATATATAACAATGATGATGTTATAATTTCAAACACTATCAGTACTTTCAAGTTTTAATTTAGACTTATTATGGAATTATAAAGTGATTCTAATGTTTTTACTTGTTCATTTTTATTTACATTTATTTTTTTATTTTATGTTCATGGGATATATTTCTGCACTACCTGTGTACAGCACATGAGGAGGTCAGATCATATAAGATCCTCTGGAACTGGAGTTACATATGGTTGTGAGCTGCCATGTGGTACCAGGAATTGAACCCAGGTCCTCTGGAAGAACAGCCAGTGCTCTTAACCACAGGGGCATCTCTCCAGCCTCCTATTTTTCCTTTTTAAGACTCATGTAATCCATACTGGTCTCAAACACATAGTGAAGGATGACCCTGAGCCTCTGATCTTCATGCCTTTACCTCCCAAGTGCTGGGATTATAGTTGAGTGCCACCATACCTGGCAATTCTGACACTGTATTTTTACATCATTTAAGTCACTTTATAAAACAGAACATGAATAAAGTTTTTAAAATATAAAACTACCCTTAGCAGAAACCCCTATATTATGCAAACACAAACATGCGCATACACAGTAAAGCACTACAAGCATCCTACACAGACGGCCTACACAGTACAGTATTCTTACCTCATCATCTGAGTAGCTGTAGGCAGACGCTACAGCCACCCACATCTTACTGGCTACTGTTGCTGCTTGTTTCATACTAGATTTTAGGACATCTATCTTGGGCCCTGAGAGTATATTGTCCAACTTTAGCCCTGATAGAGAATTTACTACAGAACCCAGAGAGCTGTTTGGTGAAGAACGGACTAATGCTGATAAGGAAGTGGACCGGTCTTTGTAAGTGCGGTAAGGAGTCTGTGGCTTGAAACGCCCAGTCAGCGTTTTAGACCTGGACACTGCAGGGGGGCTCTTCTCAATCTCAGTACTGTCTTGTGCTGGCGGACCATGGTCTGAAGGTAGACTCGATCTCCTTTCTAAAGGGTGAGTAAACAAAGCAGGAGAGCCAGGTTCTTGGTTCCCCTCTCCATGCAATTCCATACTAGAAGATTTACTACCTAGCGGACTCTTTAGGTTCATGTAACTTTCAATTTCATCAGCCAGATTACGTGAAATTACTGGAGAAAATAACTTATCTTCGGAATCAGAAGTTTTTTCTACACATTCAGTGGCTAAAAGAGACAAAGGATCTAGTCCAGTTTCAACATCTTCCCTCTCAATGGCTTTCCCAGTAGCATAGGAACTGCTCCTCTTATTCACTGTATCTTGGGATCCTGCTTTTGTGTCTCTGGACTGGTTACTGTTACTGTCACTTTGTACACTGTTACATGTCATCTCTACTGCAGTCTCTGCCACAGTGTCACCAACCACAGGTTCCAGGAGCTCCTGGCTTTCCTCCAGCATCTCTAGCACAGGAGATGATCTATGCTCAGAATCCCAGATGCCTTCAGACACACGAGTCCTATTGTCAGCTAGATGACAGTTAACGTTCTCGAAGCTATGAGTTCTTGCGACATGAAGCGGAGAAGTCTTAGGACACGTCAGTGCTGCTGTGAGGATCTTGGCATCAGCTCCCATCATGATGGCCATTTCACTGGAATTGAGATCCAAACTGCTCTTCTTAAGCAGCATCCCCGCTCGACTTTCAGAACTAAAGCTACAGCTCCTCTCTGGAAAATGCTTCTGTCTTTTTTCTCCTCTATCACCATTCTTCTTGAAATTAGTAGCCTCACCGAAGACTGCATCCTCGACTAGAGCTTGAGTAGAAAATAGCACATTTGAAGAACAACCTAAAGGGGGCAGCAATATATCAAAGTGAAACATAACTACTTTCCAAAATAGCAAAGTGATTATTGTTCTCATTATACTGAGAGCAAGACTACAGAGAATCTGGAGGGTATAAAACAGCATCTCCCAAGGGGTCTAGCAATTAAAATGCCTGGTTTTCATCTAGAAGCTACATAAACTGTTGCAGAACAAGTACAGCCCAAACCTATCCAAGCCTGCCTCTTACAGGTAATATCTACCCTCCTCCTCTGTGCACAGCATGCCTATGAAAACACAGCATGCAGTCCATGCTGGATATGCCTGCACTGCTTACCTTTGTCAACATACAACTATTCTTCTTATATTTTAATAGTCAATTTAGGAAAAATACTCTGAGTTAAATACCAAACTCAAAAAGAAAAATTCTCTTCTAGTTTAACTTTCATCTATTCAATTCTTCAAACACTCGCCAGGAGTCTGGGGATATAGCTAAGTGGTAAAGCACTTACTCAGCTTAAAAAGAGAAAAGGTTTTGGGGGTTGGGGATTTAGCTCAGTGGTAGAGCTGCCTAGGAAGCTCAAGGCCCTGGGTTGGTCCCAGCTCTGAAAAAAAAAAAAAAAAAAAAGAAAAAGATTTGGATTTAATAACTCTGCACATAGAGGGGGTAGAGAGGAGACCTACTCTATATAAAACAAGTTGGTAATTATGGAGAAATTACACATTTGTTACAGCCAAAGCATTACTATATTAAAGTAAGAGGATTGCTTCAAATTAAAAAAGAAAATAGAAAAATCCTTGATGGTTGATGAAATCTTGAGTGAATTTTATATTTGATATTTGAACAAATATGTGAATGCTAGTTATTAACTATATAAGGTACTACAAAAACAATGGCAACTAAACCAGGCTGAACCATTAGATCAGGTAAACAAAAGCATGCAAAAAGTCTGAAGAAGCAACAACTGCTTTAGGGAAACAAGTGGTCTTTTTGTTTGCTTGTTTTTGTTTCTTGAGACAGGGTTTCACTGTGTGGCCCTGGCTGTCTTAGAACCAACTCTATAGACCAGGCTGGTCTAGAAATCAGAGATCCATCTGCCTCTGCTTCCTGAGTACTAGAGTTAAACTCATGAACCACCACAGCCCTGCTGCTCTGTCTTTTTTTTTTTTTTTTTTTTGGTTAATTAAAAACTTTGTTAGGTTCGCTTTGTGAGTATGAATTAATGTTCTGCCTATGTCTATTTAAGTACAAAACATGTATGTAGTACCCATGGAGGCCAGAAGAGGGTGTCAGATCTCCTGGAACTGAAGTTCTGGATGGTTGGGGAATTAGAACCATAAGGGAAGCACATGAGTGCTAGAAATTGAAACCAGCTTCTCTCTGCAAGAACAGCAAATGCTCTTAGCCACTGAGCCATATCTCCAGAACGCAAGTTTTTTTAAATTCTTTGTTACCATACAATTTTTCATTTCCTCTATTTAAGTGAACTGTATGTATATGCATATGTGCATATATATACACATATACATTTATATATACACATATAAGTTTATAAACATATATGAACAAACTTATTTTATGTATATGGATGTTTTATATGCATGATATGTATGCCTGTACAGCGTGTATGCCTGGTACCTCAGTATATCCAAAGAGGATGCCCTGCAACTGAAGTCGGTCCTCTAAATGGCAGACTCTCCATCTCTCCAGCTCCATGTTATTATAATTTAGCATTTAAGTCCAACATGGTTGCATGTCTGTAATTTTAGGTTTAAATTTTAGCCACCAGCACACAGGTGGCTGAGACAGGAGGATCAGGAGTTCCAGTCTATCTTCTGTAACACACAGCAAGTTCAAGGCCCTGTCTCTAACAACCAGAGGGCTGTTGAGATGACTTAGCAGGCGGAAGCACTTGCCACACAAGCCTGCCAATTTGAGTGTGATCTTCAAACCCTGTACAGAGGTGAAGGAGAGAATCAACCCCACAAAGTTGTCCTCTAGCCTCTACATATGCACTATGGCACATTCAACCCACTCAACAATAAAGAAATAAAGTTTAAAAATTTAACACTGGGGAAGCAAAACAGGAGGATCTTGAGTTTAAGGTTAGTCTGTGCTACATAAGGAATCCTAAGCTAGCTGCACAGTGCAACTATCTCAAAAAAACAAACAGACAAACAAAAAACAAAAACAAAAACCCCCAAAACATAAAACCTGGAAAAATAAAGACTTAAGTCTAAAATCTGAATACAGGAGATAATTAGGGCATAACAGTAACATTCTTATGAATGGATTATGATACTTATGGAAAAGAATCCAGAGACCTGTCTTTGATCTCTCATCCTACCTGTCTCCCAAGTTCTAGGATTACAAACACGTTCTACCACACCCAGGCCTTTACAACCCAAGAACACAAAGAGAAGTAGGTAATCTGCAATCTAAGAGGACCCTCAGTCAAACTCATCATGTGGCAACTCCAGTCTTAGACATTTCTGCCGTCATATATAAGCTGCAATCTGCAGTGTATTCTCTCAACTAAAATATCATCCACTCACATCTGAATTTGTTGTTTTTCCAACTTACTACTTTATTTATTGGAGTGGGTGCATGGGAGCTCATATGTGTATTTAAATGTGCCAGCCACAGTACACACGTGGCATCAGAAGACAGCCTGTAGAAGTTGGATCTCTCCTTCCACAACATGGATCCAGAAAGTTGAACTGGGGTTGTAGTACCTTTACCTGCATTTTCCTGAGGGGTGTGGGAGGGTAGGGTCTCATTGTGTAGTCCTGCCTGGCCTTAAACTCACAGAGATCCACCTGCCTCTGTCTTTAGGTGCTGGTTTTAAAAGTGTGCACTACCATAACTGGTTGGTGTTCCTATTTTGGAGGTGAATGGGGTGATATTTCAAGACAGGGTCTATCCTGGAACACATTATTTAGACCAGGCTGGCCCTAACATCAGAGATCTGCCTGCCAAGTGCTAAGATTAAAAGAGGTGTGGCACTATGTTAGCTTTAGTTTAGTTTTTTGTTTCTGTTTTATTTGCTTATTTGTTTTTAAGAGTATAATGATCTAGAAGCTTTGAAGGAAAAAGTTGCCTTTCATATAATATACTTTTAATCTTTCAAACTGGTCTAATTAACTATTGACTGTGTTTCACATATTTGTAAACTGTTTCTTTTAAAAATAATTTATACTTAATTTGTTCTTTGAAAAATTCAAAAAGGATTATTTTTTCTTTTTTTTTTTTTTTTTTTTTTCGACCCAGGGCCTTGCGCTTGCTAGGCAAGCGCTCTACCACTGAGCTAAATCCCCAACCCCAAGGATTATTTTTTCATTTTAACTTTTTAATCATTTATTTTTGCTGTGTGTGGTCAGGGGCACACTCATCAAAGAGTAACTTGTGGGAGTCAGTTCTCCCCTTCCACCATGTGTGTCTCAGGGATTGAACTCAGGTTGTCCAGCTTGACAGTTAGGCTTTACCCACTAAGAGACTTTTAGAAAAGGCTTTTGGGGGAGTTCAAGTAACCTACTCTATAGTTAACTACAACACTCTATAGTTATGCCTGCTTTGACACCTTTCTCAGGTCTCTGTGGTTATTTAGGCTCTTACTGTTGTTCCGCTTGTTTGAACAGCTTATTTCCAACTTAAAATAAAACTGACTGACACAATACCAAGGCCCTCTCACTGCCTCTCCCTTTCTTTATGGAATAAATCTTCTAAGATAGTGGTACATTCTCCCAAGTCAGGAGCAGTAGTGATCCACGTCTGTGATCATGGAGCAGGGGTGAAAACTAAAGGATTATCGCAAGGTCAGAATCAGCCTGGGCTCTACACCAACTCTGCCTTGGCCTCAATCCCGTCCGTCCGTCCGTCCATCCGTCCGTTCATTCATTCGAGACAAGATCCCTCTGTATAGTCCTGGCTGTACTATGTAGACCAGACTGGCCTCAAATTCAGAGATCCACCTGTCTCTGCCTCCTCAGTGCTGGGGTCTTATCAAATCACTGCTTCTGTTCTTGACAAGCACAAGAGAGACCTTCCAGTACTCCCATTATCTATCATGAAAAGGAACGACCAAATAGATGAGGTACTAAGGCAAAAAAGCACACCAAGTTAGTAAACACCTCATACTTGTACTTCAGAAAGTTTTATCAGGTGACTACCAACATACTAACGCTCAATTCCCTTACATAAAATGGTACTGTATTTTCATATAACTTACATATTTTCTCACATCTGCTTTAAATTACTCCATAGTACTTTTTTTGTATGTGCCGCTGTGCAAAGCTCTCAAGCTATCCCTTTAAGTTACAAACTTTAACTTTACTTTAGCTCACTTATGGAATTCAGACTCAATCATGGCTTCCTAGTACATCCACTGTAATAAGTCAAGAGAAATAATATCATTAAAGACACTCTAACTGAGCATGGTGGAGACAATGCTTTCTACTCACCAGTACTACTTGTCCTATTGTTGGTATCAAATAACCCGGATGGGACTTTCACAATACTGCTGCCCCATGCAGGAGGCTCAGTAGGACTCTGAGGTTCTGGAGTAGGTTGCGAGTGTTTTGGGACAATGGTAGATAGGTCAGACTCCTCTGAAAGAAAGTATTTGGATGTTATTGTTCTGACTTTAACAATAATGATCAAAAAACAGAGATTTTTAGGTATGGATCTAATCTTTCATCAGGTAGGGATGTGTATGATTACTCATTGACTTATTGTAGTTAGCTTACAGTATGCCGTAAATACCAAGAATACTAAATTTTTTTTAAAGATTTATTCATTATGTATACAGAGTTCTGCCTGCATGTATGCCTACAGGCCAGAAGAGGACAACAGATCTCATTATAGGTGGTTGTGAGCCACCATGTGGTTGCTGGGACTTACTCAGGACCTCTGGAAGAGCAGCCAGTGCTCTTAACCACTGAGCCATCTCTCCAGCCCTGACTAACTGTTTTATTCTAGCATTTAATAATCTGGACCTGAGCATTTCTTAGTGAGTCAATTAACCCTTGGCCTTGACTTCTATTTCTTTAATTGTCAAGTAGCTTATTAATAACTCTAGAGCATAAGGTAAGTATTATAATAAAGGAAAATATACATTTGAGTAAGAGAACAGGAAAAATCTATTGCTATAAACCAAAATACTCCTCACAGATTCATAAAAGGATTATAACAGATGTTCTCTACCTCAAAGAGTCCTGTAAAAAACTGGGAAAACCAATTATATTTATTTTTAAACTACCCTGCAAACTATATACTTGGAGACACCCAAAAATGTTCTAATAAAAACCCCTTAAAAAAAAAAAAATCAAAGGAACCTCAGGGCCTGGAGATGTAAACTGTTTATCTTCTACGACCCTGGGAATAATCCTCAGGTTCAGAGTTGGGAGGGGAGAAGAACAATAAGTATCAATTTAACAGATCAAGTGTGGTCTTACTGGTGGGCTTGGTGACTGGCATGCCTGTTGTCCCAAGACTCTAAAGACAGAAGTAGGAGAAATGGAGTTCAAGATCAAAGTAGGAAAAGTTTAGTCCTAGTTTTGTCAAAAAGTTATCAATGTAACTTTGCCAATGGATAAAGGATGATCTATAAACTTTCTTGCTTTTTTTTTTTTTTTTTTTTTTTCCTGGAGCTGGGGACCAACCTTAGGGCCTTGCGCTTCCTAGGCAAGCACCCTACCACTGAGCTAAATCCCCAACCCCATCTATAAACTTTCTAAAGTCGCTACAATTTCAACCATAAAGACTATCAGAGTCAATCTATGAATCAGGCCTTAAATTCCTGAGAATTATTGCTGTAATCACTACATAAAGTAAAACAATCGGAACATTCTTGTACACAAAGCCCACAAACACCAGCACTCACCTTCAATGTGCAGTTCTGTGGCTGTCAGTTCTTGTGGCATGTGCTCTTCCAATGCGTGGATGTCTGCATCCTCCTTTGAGCTCATCCTTCGAGCCATAGCCCTGGTCAGACTGACCGCCTGTTTAAAGGATGCATGCTCGTAAATACTTTCATGTGCTTAAGTACAGTCACAAACAGAAAACACCACAGATCTTACAATCAAAACTATACAATAAAAAAGAAAAAAATTAACTCTCACAAGGCGGATTTCAAAAACAATACTAGGCAAAAATGAGAGCAGAACAGACTGAAGCTGTTCTACATTAATCTCCTCACCTAAAATGAAAGGTGATTTGGGCAAAGCATTTTTGAATCTCTTACGAAGAGGGTCTACAGCATATTGCCATCCTTATTTTTTTATTTTTGGTAAGAACAAAAAGGGACTGAAATGCCTACCTGCTACTTTTATAAAAGAAATGTAGGAAGAACAATAAGATTTTTATTGTAAGAAAATAATAAAAATAGTTTACCTACAAAGGATGGAGAAGAAGAGATTTGAAAAAAGGAGGAAACTTCCTCAAGTATGGTTTACGGTGCTGTTTTATTTTTAATACATTTCTACATACTCAAAAAATTAAACCAACAAAATTAGTGTTCACTAAAACTGATGCAAGTAGAAATAGGTACAGCCAACTAATACTATACACGAAACAACATAAGCCTATAAGGGTAAACAAAGGGTAAAGGGTAATCTATGTAACTTTTAAATTGGACGTTTTAAAACTACATTTCTTTTACATACACAGGTGGAGATCAGAAGACGAGACTGGGAAATTGGTTGTTTTCTACCGTATAGTCCCAAAGATTGGACTCAGGCCTTAAGATTTATCAGCAAGTGTCTTCTCACCCAGTGAGCTATCACGCCATGCAGTGAGCTATCATGCCATCCTCTGAATGAACTTTGTTTCTTTTGAGACACTGTCTTATGTAGTTCAGGTTAGCCTTAAATTCAATACGTAGCTAGCCTTGCTTCAACTCCTGATCCTCCTGCCCCCACCTCCCAAATACTGGGTCTATGTGTATGCCACCATACCCAACTCTAAGTTTAAGCTTAATAGCTTTACTTAGAGTCCATCCACACGCTACTCATGGAAGTGAATGTCAAATCTATAAAAGGTAAGGTTTGTTTCCTATGGATAGATGTGGTGGGGTGGAGTGAATTTGAAAAATATTAGACATTTTAAAATTTATTCTTTGTCAAATTCATACTTGCAAACAATGTATCTTTATCATATCCAGCCCCCACCCACCAGCCCTGCTTTATGCACACTGAGTAAACAATTACATGTAATGGAATTAGGAGACAAGGGTTTCACTATGGGAGAACAGGAGATTTTATGTGCATGATACTGGGAACTAAGTGAGAACATGTGTGTGTGTTAGGCAAGCATTCTACCATGCCCCCAATTAGGAAAAAAAAAAAAAAAAGACTGAAAAAAGGTAAAAAAAGGATCCTGTGGAGTTGATTTGGAACTAGAGGTATTTCTACAACACTACATATAATTAGTTTCTCATCCTCTTTGTTAAAATTCTAAAAGCAGGGCCACAACACTTGCTGTAGCAGTGGGCACACCAAGACCCAAACTTGGACTTTGAAAATCTAATCTCCATTAAATGAACCCTGGGGTTGATGGGGGTTATTCCTAAGCTCAGGGAGAAAATACACAAAAGTAGGAACAGTGGGGTTTTGCTCCAGAAAAGAACCATAATCATACATCTAAAAAACATTAATAGCTAAGTTTAAAGGATTATCCACTGGGCCAACACTGAGGTAATCTGAGAATGGGTAAAGATTAATACATTATAACCTACTGACTAATACAGCAGCCCATAAATCCACGCTTCATCAGAGAAAAGGAAAGAGCTTCCTGGCTATATTACAATGCCACTGTCTAAACACAGCAGTAAGGTAACCACTGTGTGACCACCACAGGAAAGATCCCTTCAGGCAAGCTTCATCAATGAATGTTCATGTTTAAACATGTGATGAAAAACAGGATGTCACTACACAGTCTCATAGCTTCCCCAGACCCTCTAAAGACAGCTTATGATCTAGAAAAGGCAAGAGATTTACATACAGAGAAACCAGACCACGCTGATATCAAGTGCTAAAATTAACACTACTTACAAAGTGCAGATAGGTATATAACAATCTGAGGAGGAGAAATCACATATGCAGTACACAGAACCTAAGCTAACTGCAAAGAAACATACAAACACGTTAAAAGAACATCCTATTAAACAAGTTGAATCTTCCAACAAGGCTAAAGTCATCATGAAGAAATGCTGATGAGCCTGCTGTAGGGTGCACACCTTTAATCCCAACACTCGAGAAGCAGAGACAGAGATCTCTGAGTTCCAAACAAGCCAGAGCTACACAGTGCTCTCAATAAGAAAATAAATGAACAAAATCTATGTATCAGGTTAAAGGTGACTAAGGAGGAGTTTAATCACCACTATTTAGAATCACTAACTTTCAGAGCTGACAAAATGGCTCAGCAGATAATGACTTATGCTCCCAAATTTGACAACCCTGGGATTCATTTGGCCAAATCGCAGAACCAACTCACGCAAGTTGTCTTTCGACTTCCACACTAGTGTCGTGGAAAACTGCTCATCCTCATACCCCCATCCCTAACCCCACTCCCACATCCTGCCCAGACCAAATAAAGTATTCTGGTTTTGTTCTTTTGGTTAGCTTCCTCAGAAAGTCAGCTGTTAAAATATGGTCCCATAAGAAAAAGATAAGGTTCAGGGGTCTCTGAGAAGTATCTCTGTATTGGGCACCAAGTAGAAAGATTTCACAAGATAAAGAAAATGATCATAATCAGCACAGGCCAAAGAGACCCACTAGAAGCTCTAAGGACACAATCTCGCTGGAATTTAGTGTCTAATGAGAAATTCAGCTGAGCCGCTGAGAGACAGCTTGGCAGGAAAGAGTACTAGCTGTTCTTCCAGAAGACGGAGGATTAGTTCCCAGTACCCACACAGCCTCCCAGAACCAACCAGTCTCAGGGGATTTGATGCCATCTGTAGGCCTATGAGGGCACCAGGCATATATGTGATATGCAGACAAACATGCAGAAAACACCTGTATACATAAAATATAGTTAAAACAATGAAGCTAAAAACCCATAAAAATCTGCAAGGTGCCATCCTAACTATTTAAATTGTTATACCAATTATTAGAATAGTAAACTATTAAATTACATTTATAAGACAAGTTTTAAAAATTTGAAGAATCAGGAAGAAAATGAGAATGTATCTTTTCTTTTCTTTTTTTTTTTTTTTTTTTTTTTGGAGCTGGGGACCAAACCCAGGGCCTTTGCGCTTGCTAGGCAAAGCGCTCTACCACTGAGCTAAATCCCCAACCCCCTTTTTTTTTTTTTTTTTTCTTTTTTTTTGAGAATGTATCTCTTGTTATCATACCATTCATAAACTAAGTTTATATCAAAAATACATACTTAACTTTTTAAAATAAGGCTAATAAAGCTAATTTAAAATAAAACTTTTTTAAAATAAAGTTTCAGATGACTTCATATATTCATATGAAAATATTATAAGAAACATTATTTTGTCCAAATAATATACAATAAAAACCAAAACATTAATTTGATATAAAAAAAAAAAGTAGCAGGGCTAGATAGATGGCTCAGTGGTTAACAGCACTGACTGCTTTTCCAGAGGTCCTAAGTTCAAATCCCAGCAACAACATGGTGGCTCACAACTATCTGTAATCAAATCTGATGCCCTCTTCTGGTGTGTCTGAAGACTGCTATGGTGTACTTATATATAATAAATAAATACATCTTTTTTTAAGTTGCAAGAAAAATCAACAGAGGAAACAAATAAAGTAGTTGAAAACAAAAGTGCCAGGGCAGGGGAGAGGATCATGGGTTGGCTGAGAGCACGTCTTGCTCTTGCAGAGGACCCAGTGCCCACATGGTGGCTCAGTGTACTTCCAGTCCCAGGGGACATGAATGCCCTCTTCTAAACTCCTCAAGATTCCAGGCATGCACATGATGCACACACAGAACATATAGGCAAAGAAACCATATACATAAAAATAAAACTAAAAATTAAAGTCCCACGAAAGTGTCTTGGTTTAAAAGGCTAATTACTACAAGATGGCAAACTACAGGCTTGTGTTGTCTTAGTGGTTTACATACGCTCCTGTAATTGTGCAAGGCAGTTTTAGGCACAAAAGCTAAGCAGACTTCTAGAAAGCAGCGAGTACCTAAACATCTGGATTCTTTCATACCCATGATACCATTTCATGCAATAATACTACAAACAAACTTAAAATTATAATTGCAGAAAAACACTTTATTTCTAAATAAAATAAATGTTTGTAAATTGGTCATAAATTATCACATAAAAATCTTTGAGAGCCTATATACAATTACCCTTATCTAAAGAAAAAGGCCAAGAAATTGAAAATTGTCCCTTAAAATACAATACTTAAAATACAACCAAGTATCTTACCCCCACCCTTGAATGTCCGCAAACTTTAACCTAATAAATGGGAAATTACCTGAAGTAGTTAACATTCAAAGGTAGAATTAAAGCACAGGTGTATCCATAGCTTCAGTTCACAAAAGTCTGTTTGCCCCACACCTTGACAGCCCAGGACAAATGCAGCACCAAGAAACAGCACAGAGTAAAAAGCAGAGCAACAAAGAGCAGAGAAAAGGAAACTTCAGTCATTGAGACAAGTTCATCAGAGAAGCACAGGAACTAGACTGTGAGCCGCTCTTTCAAGGAAGCTCGGGTACGGCAACCAGACAACACACAGGGGCGGATGTGAGGTATGTACACCTGCCAGTGGGCTTTGAATACAGTTGCTCTGGCTTCAAGGAAGAGGCCGTGCATATAAGCAGCTTTTACAATCAGAAGTCTTAAAGGGAAACTCCTTCTTCAAAATGACTTATTTTCTTTCCTTTATAGGTAGGTACTCATGATTTAAAAGTTCTAAGTCAAACTTTCAACTTCAAATAAATCCTGTCGTCACATTCAGTTCATTAGGTCATGACCTAAGAACTGTCTCAGACACATTCATAAACTGAAGATGAGCAAATGTAAAGACATACCATGCAAGCACACTGCGCACTGCATCCCAAAGTTAATTCCACACTTCAGGAAGTAAAGAGAAGTACAGAAGCACAATCCTCTCAGTGATATATACACTTTCAGAGTACTCCCTTTATGAAAATTCAGGAAATGTAATTTTTTTTTTAAAAAAAGAAACATTTAAGTGGTGGTAACTAAAAGGTTAGTAAAATACATATTTTAGTACCTGTGCTAGAGTGATTATCAATGGAATCAAGGCTGATTAAGTCTTTGACGAAGACTGTGTGCTCCCCATTGTTAGCATCGTTAGAACTATCCACACTACCATGGCTCACTGTGTCCCCATCACTTCCACATGCAGCATTCTGAGGAGCTAAAGGTAAGGACAATGTAGTTCAATAATTCATGTATGATATTTCTGAAACTAAACATGAATGGCCCACCGTTAGTTTATAATTACACAACGATTTACAGATTTCTGGGAGAAAAAAAACCCAACATAACCTATCTTTACTTTTAAATAAAATATCAAACAGAATTAAGTTCTCTTTCATATAGTTAAAACTTCATGTCTATAAACCTATGATTTAAAACATCTTTCCAATCACATATATTACCTGATATTGAAAAGACCTGTGATTTTTGCCCAGTCTTTTTAAGTGGTTGTCTAAATTGGGCCAAACCATGTACGACATTCCGTACTTTCGTCCACAAGAAAATACCACTGCGAGTGCTGCTGGGCCATGGGCTCTCCAAAACTACCTAAAGGTTTAAAAAATAAATAAAAGTTATTTAGGGCCAGGGGCTACCTGGGTAAAAAACTCTCTGTACATGCCTGATACCCCAGAACCCTAAGCTAAAGTAAAGAACCAAAAATTGTCTTCTAACCACCACTCAAATTTTAAAATAAAAAATTTGTTAAAAAGAGAAATATATAACATATATGTGAAGAAAAGAGGGCTTTGCACCATTGATGGGAGTATAAATTAGTAAACACACAGTGGAAAAAAATAAGAAAAGTTCTTAAAAGCTAAAAACTACTGAATACATGTCCACAGGAAGTGAAATGACTATTTCACACAGGCATCTGTACTCCCAAGTTCACTATAGCATTAGTCCCAACAGTTGAGAAATGGGACCAACCTAAATATCCGTGACTGGATACAGAGAATGTGGCATATATACACAATGAAATACTAGCTTAAAAAAACAAAACACAAAAACCAAAAACCTTGCCAGAACAATCCAGGGAACCTTGAGGACATATGGTAGGCAGAACAGGTAGATCACATGATCTTGCCTTTCACATAGAATTCAAGAGGTGAATGAACCAGAAGCAGTTATTCACACAGACAGGGGCAGGCGGTAGGGAGTAGTAAAGAGCTATGGCTGGTCTACAGTTAGACAGAAGGAATACATTTAAGAGATCTACTGTTCAACATGGCAACTATAGTTAATAACAACATATTTATTTTGAAAATTGGTAAGAGTAGATTTTGTGTTCTTACCACAAAAATTAGTAAATATGTTAATTAGCTTGACGAAGCCATTCCAAAATATATACACATTTCAAAACATGTTGTGTATAATTTATAAAATTCTGTCAATGAAGATGGGCAAACAACCTCCTTTTAACTTAAGTTTAACAAACAATAAAACTTTTTAACAAATATGTTACCCTGCCTATCGTTAACCCAACTCACCTTATTATAATAGCCATAAGTAATAGCATTTGGTTTTATTCTAGCAGTTTTCATTTCGAACAAGACTCTCACTGCTAAGACAGGATGAACCCAAAGTCCACAAAGCTGCATTACCACTCGATAGCACACCTAACGAGGAGAACAACAAAGCATTAATCCTTGGCACTTAGTTTACTTGAGACTTACAGAGACTTGAAAAGACTCCACTCAACCAGGTGGTTAGATGGAGGCACAGGACTTCAAGGCCATACATAGAATGAGTTTCAAAATACTCTTGTCTAAGAAAACATAAATAAAATACAACAATAAACCCTATTCAACCTAATAGAAATAATCAACAGCATTATTTCATGCACATGCCTCATCTGTTTAAGAAAATAAATCTATATAAGGACAATCATTGTTCTCCATAATGTGAAAAAGAACTCATTTCTAAACTCAAACATGGTTAAAATACTTTTCACCCCAGATGGTATGCTTTGCATTCTATGCAAAGGAACACCAAGCCCAAGCCCAGCAGACTAAAAACTTAATTAACTAACTTTCCTACTTTCCTTTTTGTTTATTACTTTATTTTGTTTTATTATGCTTAAGACAGGTTGTGGTTCTGTAGGGTCAGGGTGTGCTAGCCTCAAACTTGGGACAATCTCCTGCCTCAGCCTCAAAAAGTGCTAGGATTATAATCACGAGTCACCAATACCCAAACACTTAAAATTACAAAACAATATGTACCAGCTAGGGCTAGGAATACAGCTCATTTGCCAAACACAAGCAAGGCCCAGGATTCATCCCCCACACTGCAGCAGCAGCAGCAGCAACAGCAGCTGCAGAAACATCTCAATGTCTTGTACTTGCCTCATCTAGTGGATCCACGTCTGTCTTCCTCATCTTAACAAGCACATCATGTGCCTGCTGGAGTGCTCGGACCTTAGGGTGAGAAACTCTAACATAGGCTGGGAGACAAATAAACCACAAACTGTAACAATGGCTGAATAGATACTTGGCCCATTGTGGTGGATTCGTATAACATCTCTTCGCCAACTTATGAGCTGTTTTTATTTCCTATAAAGAAAATAAATATCACTGTATTCATTAAAATCCACTTTAGTAAATGAAGAAATAAAGAAAAAATTTTAATGTAAACTTAGGACTTTAAAAATGAAGGACTTTATAATCTTTTTTTTTTTTTTTTTTTTTCGGAGCTGGGGACCGAACCCAGGGCCTTGCCCTTGCTAGGCAAGTGCTCTACCACCGAGCTAAATCCCCAACCCCTGGACTTTGTAATCTTAATTTTGTGTCACATAGTTGGTTCCAAGAACTTTGGCTTATAATCCAGCTTCTTTTTTGTTAATGTGGTTACTTCTTTTCTTTTATTCTTTTCTCATACATTACACCCCAACTGCAGTTGCCCCTCGCTTTACTCCTCCCGGCCCCTCCCTGACCTCCCCTCTACCCCAGATCTCCTCCTCCTCAATTTCCCTTAAAACAAAACAAACAAACAAACAAACAAACAAAACAATAGGACTCCCAGGGATATTCACCAAACAAGACTTAACAAGCTACAATAAGACCAGGCACAAAACCTCCTATCAAGGCTTGAGGAGGCGATCCAGAAGGAGTCCCTCAAGAACACTAAGCTATACAACCATAAAGTTGATGCAGAGAATCTAGACCTAGCTCAAACCAATACAGGCTCCCTGACTGCAGCTTTAGTCTCTGTGGGCCCTATGAGTCCTGCTTAGTTGGTTCTGTGGGCCACGTTCTCCTGGTATCTTCTACTCCTCTGGCTCCCCCCAACCATTCCTCCCCTCTTTTGTGGGGTTCCCTTGGCTCCACCTAGTGTTCAGCCATGGGTGTCTGCATCTGCTCCAAGTATACAATAGCCAAAGAGTAATTCAAAATCAGACATATCAAGATTCCAAGGTGTGTGAGTGCTCACGCTCCATCACCCACTTGCACTGGACACCCAATCACATCACAAACGTCAAGAGACACTGTCAAAAATGCCTTTACTGTTAATCAATACAATTGAATGTTAGGAACCCAGTGTTTTTACAACACATGAAGTTCCTTGCTCTTACAGAAACACAATGGCTTACTTGTGTAAGTGTAGAAGAGAAAACAGACTTACTATTTCCCTATCCCTATCCCTATCCTAGGTATGTAAACATAAAAAAATGATTTTTGTGTGTAACACCTGTTCAGATTTTTATGTGTGTAGACATGTGGAGACTAGAGGTCAACCTCAGATGTCCCTCCTGTTTTATCAACCCTGGGTTTTTTTGTTTTGTTTTTGGTAGGCTCCCGTATCGGCCTGGACCTCTCTGGTTAGATAAGGCTGGCGACCAGCAACCCCAAGGGACCCTCCTTTGCCTCTCAATACTGAGATCACAACGGTTAACCATCTCACCTGCTCTTCTCAGGCAAGAACTCAGGTCTACAGACTTGTAGACTGAGCATCTTACTTACTGAGCTACATCTAGTTTTACATTTGGACCGTGTTATATCATAATGTTTTACTTTTAAAAATGTTATATGGGCTGCTGACTTGAGTTTCATTTAAAAAAGAATCACTGGGGTGGAGGGGAAACAAGAATCATTAACCAACTTTCTTTGGCTTACGATTAGGACAGAATTTCCAATAACTTCTGGACTGGTCCTAAACATACTTTTGCTATCTTGTAATAAATATTTATGCAAAGTGGCATTTTTAGCACTAAAGTATAAAATCAAAGTATTCATTAACTCAGAAAAACACTGAATATGCTGTATATCCTGCAACATGTCCATGGCTCATGTGCAGGGGTTAGAGAACAGCTTTGTGGAATGATTCCTTCCACATTTAGAGGGGCTTGGGGGATGAGCTCAAGTCACCAGACTTGCACAGCAGGCTTTCTCCAGGCTGCCTCTAATCTTAAAAAAGTATTTTCTCATTCTTCTCCCTACTAACAATTAAGATGCCCTAAGTTATTTACTGCCAAGATTTCCACTTAATTTTCCTGTCTGAGTTAACTGTTTACATATTCCCTCGCCGAGTAAGTCTTTAAAAATAAGTGGTCCAAGGCTAGACAATGTGGCTTATAACTACAATACCAATACCCAGGAGGCTGAAGCAGAACTGCCACAATTTCAGTTCATTCTAAAGAACCTCCAAATATCAGTGTATAAAGGATGTTATTTTTAATGCATCTCAGCATAGCTTACTCCTTTCTTCCTAAATTAGGTGCTGTGGTAATATAAGATACCAAGGTTGTCCTGAGTTAACTCCCTTTGATGTAGTATTTGTAATACTGTTTTGTACATAAGATACAAAGGAAATACAAATCAAAGCTACAGTGAAGTATCCATCTCTTCATATTCATCGGCTGGCAGTAATTTTAAAAAGGCAGATTATAAGAAGTGAAAAGGATATTGTAGTATCAGAATCCTTAAACAGTGTTAATAGAAATGTAAAATGGTGTAGCCATTCTGAACTATTGGCATTTCCTCAGAAACAGAAACACAGAATTACCATATAATAAATATAACAGCTTTATTCCTAGATATTCTGGAAAGACATGAAAACATACATCTACTTGGCAACTGCACACAAATGCTTACACCAACATTATTTATAGTAGCCAACAATAAGAACTGCTGCATGCCTATGAACAGATAAGCTGCTCTGTACATGCCGCTCAGTCAAAATTAAGACTAATGCATGCTAGAGCATGGCTAGATCCTAAAAAAGCTATGCTAAGCTAAAAGAGATAATCACAAAATACTACTACATCATTATCCTACTTAGATGAAATGCCTAGAATAGTGCACCAGTTGTGGAGACAGAAAACAAGATTAGTGGTTGCAGAGGATATAAGCTTTTCTTCTAGAGTTATTTTCATCTCTAAAATGAACTGAGGTGGTGGCTGCACAACTCTGAGAACACATTAAAAGTACCAGGGTAGGGGTTGGGGATTTAGCTCAGTGATAGAGCGCTTGTCTAGCAAGCGCAAGGCCCTGGGTTCGGTCCCCAGCTCCGAAAAAAAGAAAAAAAAAAGTACCAGGGCAGAAGATAAGCTACTGAATTACAAATACTGAGAGTGGGTAAATTATGTGGTGTATGAATTTTATCATAATAAAGTTTTATACACACACACACAAACACACACACACATTGACCTCCAACTCAAAGGTCTGCCTAACCCTGACTTTCAAGTATTGGGATTAAAGGTATATACCACCACTGTCCAACTAAATTACATACTTTTATTTTATTTTGTTTAATTTTTGAGGCAGTCTCACTAAGTAGCCCTGGCTAGCTGGAATTCACTATATAGGCCAGGGTGGCCTCAAACACAGAGAAATCCTCTTGTCTTTGCTTCCTGAATGCTGGGATTAAGTGTGCCACCACGAGTCCAGAAAAGTTAAGGTTTCTTTGGTTCCCAAGACTTCCCTTAAATATAAATGGGTGCTTTAAACTTCAGTTTTAATATCAAGTTGGATATAAGAAAAAGCAATACACAAATGACAACCACAGAGAGCCTTCAAATGGCTGCTAAGGATTTACACACACACACACACACACACGCACACACACACACACGCACACACACACACACACATATATATATATATATATATATATTTACATTGTCAATGAGCATGAGTTATATAAAGAGTATCTGACCTGTTTAGTTCTTTTAGCCATGAGGGCAGGGCTATTTGTAATGCCACTCCCAGGAGGATGTCTACTGAAGCACAATTTCGGCTCCTGTGGGCTGTCAAAAAGCTTAAGATCCAATCTTGGAAAGTATGTGTAACTAAAATAGAAAGCAAAAATAGAAAAGCTGGTTTACAATCCATCAAATTCTTCAAATACTCAGTATTTAGGTAAAAATATCTAAACTTCAAATATTATCCTATAATATTCTTTAAAACTCCATATAATTTGTTTCAGAGTATGAGAAAACACAGCTAGTACTACAGAATGTCCTGTCAGGACCTCTAGCTGGTCCCAGCTATCTGTTATTTTTAACCAGTTTGCAAAAAAGAAAAATTTCTGATGTCTGTCTTACAGAGGAATTCATAACTCTTTTAAAAAAATCTCTATGTTCATGGATAATTTTATTTAAAATATCAGTTAGTATATTTAATAATCTTCTTTTTCTTTAACACATTAGTTTACATCAGTATTTAAAATAAAAATGTTCAAATGTATGTATGTTTGTATATATGTACATGTGTATGTATGCATGCATGCAGATACAAATAACTATGAACAAACCCACAAGAAACAAGGTAAATAAATTACATTAACTGCACACAAAGTTGGTGCGTGCTAAAATTATAAACCATGAAAATTTTCAGTGGCATGAAACAATGTTCAGACCATTAAAGATAAACACAGGTTTCAAATTAAATGTTTAAGATAAACTTGTCTACACAATATATACATATACCTAAAGTTACTAATATATCTAAAATTAGTACTAAAATTGTGTGCTACATTTCTGATTTTACTTAAGTTTATTAAGCCATGTACTGTGATGATTATAATAAGGAAAAAGCTTACTGTAATTTCTGAAAGGATTCTTATCTAAGTTCTACTTGCTAGGCTGTCTTTAAACAGGCTGATTCCTCTACTTTCACATTTCCTCCATCTCACTAACTGAAGAATCTCACAAGATTAAAACTCCTAAAAGTTAGTCAGTAGGTAATCTCAAAACAAAACAACAAAAAAAACCCAAACTCAAAACTTTTTTTTAAGAAATACAATTCTGCAGATTAAACTATAGTGAGACTCCTAAGTAGACATTACTGCCCCACCTCCCTTCCAGTAAGGCCACTCACCCTTACACTGAACACTCGGTTATTAACTCCACAGAACATTTCTCTCAGGTCACTGAGTTCACACTGAAAATTATCTACACATATTACAAACATGTGCATCTCTTAATCATGGCAAAAACTGAGACATATGCCCAAGTAGCTCTTAAAGAAATTCACCCACCTGTACTGAGGTGACAGGTTACTCCCGTCATCTGGAGGGGGCTCAGGGGGCGTTATAAATACAGTGTGCTCGCTTTTCTGTGAGTCATCTAGCTCTATCAATTTGGTGTCTTCTGCTGAATCCAAATCAACCTGAAAATAAGAATGTCCTCCAATTAATGTACATATAAAGTAAAATCTAATTCTGAAAGGCAATATTTAAACCTAAGAAAAAAAATCATACCTTGTCTGTTTTCTCTACACCTTTATCTGGAAACAACTAAAAAGAGAAAAAGAGAAATTCTAAGTGAAAACCTGTATCAGGTTGAATAATTTTTAAAAATTTTAAATCCTAATTTTAAAAAGGAGGAGGAGGAGGAGGAAGAGGAGAAACAACTTGGTGCTGGAGAACTGTTCAGTGATTAAGAGCACTTGATACAGTAACATAAGGATCTGAGCTCGACCTCAGCGCCTGTAAGCCCAGCACCAAGGGGAAGAGACAGGAAGGCTGCTGGACCCTGCTGACCAGCCCAGCACCAGGTTCAGTGAGAGACCCTATCTCAAAGGAGCATGGTGGAGAACGGAACAGCATGACACCCAACATCCTCCTCTGGCCTCTGCACATGTCCATCACCACATGTGTGTGCATGCACCTCACATACATAAAAATAAACTTTTTTTTCAATACCAGGTATATACAATTAGGCTTTCTATGCTTATATTAAAGCATATTTGTTGATGACTTATATAGGTCAGAGGTTATTTCTTTTTATTAGTTTCTTTTCCTTCCTCTTTTTCACTCTAGGCCACGCTGGCCTAGAATTTGCTGTATAGTCTAGGCTGACCCTGAACTTCCCATCTTTCTGCCTTATCCTCTCAAGCAGAGGGATCACAGGCATGTTATCATACTTGACTTTGATTAGTCATAACATGGTCAAACATGGTTTCTAAGGTATATGAATCACTGAAGACCAATAAAAATTAAAACATAATACTCAATCATTCATGAATACAATCTCAAATCTTATACACAATATGATTTGTGTAAAGAAAAAGTGGCTCCGGCCTGGAGAGATGGCTCAGCAGTTAAGGGCACTGACTGCTCTTCCAGAGGTCCTGAGTTCAATTCCCAGCAACCACATGGTGGTTCACAACCATCTGTAATGGGATCTGATGCCCTCTTCTGGTGTGTCTGAAGACAGCTACAGTGTACTCATATACATAAAGTAAATAACTATTTAAAAAAAGAAAAGAAAAAAAGCGGCTCCTAGATCTATTTAGAAAAAATGTGAAAACTATTAAAATTAGGAAGACATAGGAACTTAATTCCTCACTGTAGAAAGTTAAGAGCTGGACATAGAGGTAGATGGCTCTAATCACCCCAGTATTTGGGAAGCAGAGGTACAATTTCAAGTTCCAGGCCAGACTAGTCTTAGTCTATACAACAAATTCCAGGCCAGCCAGGGTAACATATCAAAACCCTATCAAAATAAAAAGAAAATGATACGGTGTGGGGTTGGAGAAGGGGTGACACATGCCTAAATTACAGCACTTGGAAGGAGGAATTCAAGTCATCCTTAGTCAAGTAGCCAATTCAAGGCCAGCCTGGGTCACATAAGACTCGGGCTCAAAAGAAACCTTGAACAGTAACAAAAAAGTCTTAGAGATACTATCAAAGTATTCTGAAAGACATTAAAGCAAGAAGACATAGCACATCACTACCCATAACTCCATAGCTTTTAAATAATAAAACTAATCATATCCTGTTCATTTAGATTAAACCAACAACAACAGATAGACTTAAAAAAGTAAGGAAACAGTTTTAACATTCAAGACTCAGAGAGAAAAGCAAATCAAGTATAGAAGGAAGTACATACCACAGAGCAAAGATATTCATATTCTCTCTCTCTCTCTCTCTCTCTCTCTCTCTCTCTCTCTCTCTCTCTCTCTCTCTCTCCCCACTCCCTCTCTCTCTCTCTCCCCTCCCACATCTCTGCTGCGCTCTTTTAAACACACACACACACACCCCTTTACTATAGATATTAAAGCAAGGTTATTTCTCTTAAATTGGCATATAAAACAAATATTACCTTCTCAATGCAATCATCAAAAAATGCTAATCCAGTATCTTTATCACTTACAAAACTGCATTCTTCAATGAAACGAATAAAAATCTGTGTTTTGGATAAAAGTGTATAAAATTTTGTATAGGCACGATCCCGACTTTTCAAAAAACCTAAAGAAAACAAAATCGTAATAAATTTTAAAAACAGACTAATGTCGTGTCAAACATTATTCATATATATATGAATAATATATATTATATTCCCTTCGTGCAAATTCACATCATTTATGGGAGTTTCTAACAATAATGTAAAGTTCTTTCTGCCTGATTTAACGATGAAAACCCCTGATACCAATCTCTTCACTGAATTATGTCACTGAATTATGAGTCTTCTAAGGAACCTCGTTTCTATGTCCTCAGCAAGATAGGAACTCTTATTCTCTAGCTAGGCATGGTGCCATATGCCTTGAATCCCAGTACTTAGAAGCAGAGGCAGGTGGATCTCTGAGTTTTGAGTTCAGGTCTAGCATAGTCTACAGAACAAACTCCTGGACACCCAAGTCTACAGAGAGAACCCTGTCTCAAAAAAAAAAAAAACTAATTTTTCTCTGAGACTCTTCATTCTTATGCCAATGGCTGATATATATTAATGGGTCAGTTTCTTCCTCTGCTATCAGGCATCATTCCTGCACGTGATGAAGATTGCTGTGTGGTTCAAGTTTAAGCACTTGGCTAGTAATCCACTGTTTCACTGAGGCCAGGAGCCTCTCCTTCTGTGAGCACACATCAGTCCCTCATTCCTACCATCGTCAATCATTCTTCATTGTTGTGTTCTGGCTTGAGGTGTCCCATGAAGTGGCTCACGCCCACAGCTGAGGGCACTATTGAGAGGTGACCAGGTTATTCACCAACAGGTTAACCCATTTAGTTCAAATTAAAGGAGGAATTAGCAGGAAGGTCCACAGGAGGAAGCAGGTGAGTATGGGCAGTTCTGGAAAGGGAATGTCTTGCCCCAAGAGCCCTGTCTCTCCCTGTTTCCTGACTGTCAAGAGGTGCACAGTTTTCCTTAGCCATGCTCTGCCATGGGAAATTCTGTCTTATCAGAGGCTATTTTCCTCCGGCATATTGTCACAGTGATTAAAAGGTAACTAATGTGCACAAACCATGAAAGACCACGGTTCTCAATGAGTCTTCACAGAGGCATATTCATCATATGTTCCTTGCTGGTTCTCAATATAACTACTAATCTTTAATTTCCATGTCACTTTCAGATCACTATCTTTATTTGGTTTGCTTCTATAAAGTTGAATTACTACTACCAGTCCTTTTCCCTTTTTTTTTTAAATTTTAACTTTTATTTCTTTTTCTGGTGAAGGTAGCAGACAAAGAAGGTGAGGAAATAGGCTTACTGAAACCACCACTACACCAACCCTTTAAAAAGACTTTTAAGATTTATTTGAGCTCTTTCTCTCTCTTTCATTGTCTGTGTGTGTGTGTGTGTGTGTGTGTGTGTGTGTGTGTGTGTGTGTGTGTGTGTGTGTGTAGGTACATGATCCATGTGTGCAGGGGTCCTAGGAGGCCATTAGAAGACACTGGATTCCCTGGAACTAGAGTTAAAGGCAGCTGTGAGCTGTTCAACAATGGTTCTGGGAACCAAACTCAGTTTTTCTACAAGAGCAGTTTGTTCTCTTAACTGCTAGCTATCTCTTTTGTTTTGAGACAGAGTTTCACTGTGCAGCACTGGTTGGCCTATAGCTTTCTATATAGACCAGGACACCCTTGAACTCAAGAGATTTTTCTCCCTCTGCGTCTTGAATGCTGGAATTAAGGGCATGTAAGCTCAGCCAATTCATTCTTCAAGACTGAAATTTTAACTATCTCAAATAATCCTCTCCATGCTTCAACACCATTTAAAATATGATTTTTAGGCTACTTTTTCTGTCTTCGTTTTTGTTTGTTTGTTTTGTTTTGCTTTGCTTTTTTTTTTTTTTTTGATGCCTTAGGGCATTTGGCATGCAGTATTCATTCCCATCCTCTTGATCAACAGAAAAATTATTAAATAAAACAGGAACAAATTATGAGGGTAAGTTAGGAGAGTGGGAAAAGGTGAGGAGGGAAGGAGAGAAATGAACAGAGAAGAAGAAAGGAAATAGAGGGAAAGAGGAAACCGTAAGACAGGAAAAGAGAGAGAATGGATGGCATTCTGTTATATGCCAAACTACTGAACTTCAATCTTTAATAATGAAGCTGCCAGTCCTGTACTACTCAGTTCAGTAACCATGGGTGGTAATACACCATCTTAAATGCAACTAATGGAACTATACTGCAAGTTACACAATACATACTGCATTTTATAGATGATATAAACATAAGGAATGTAAGGCTATAGCATTAGTAACTAAAAATTATTGATTGGGTGCAGGAGAGATGGCTCGGTGGTTTAGAGTACTGACTTCTCTCCAGAGATCCTGAGTTCAATTCCCAGCAACTACATGGTGGCTCACAACCATCTGTTAATGGGATCCCATGCTTTCTAGTGTGTCTGAAGACAGCTACAATATACTCACATGTATAAAATAAATAAATCTTAATTTTTAAAATTATATGTTGAAATGATACTCTTTCAAACATGTTAGAGCAAATACAGTTACAATTAGTTTTTCCTGATTGTTAAATTTTTATGTGACTACTGAAAATTTAAAACTCTGTGTAGCTCACAGGGTAGTTTTTACTAGGCAGAGAGTGGCTCTTGACGCAATCAAGTTTCTAAGAAATAGGAGATAAAAACGTTGAACAACACAATGATGTAGCAGCTCATACATATAAATCTAGAAAATTCTAAGGTAACAACAGTTACTGAAGAAATGATGACCTGTTTACATTGTGCTTCAAATAAAATGGGGGGAAGGGAATGGCCGAGGCACACAAACCACTGAAGCTGGATGACAGCTATGTGAGGGATTGCACAGGTGTTTTATTTGCATAGAAGTTAAGCCAAAGCCACTCTCCAATTCCTATCCACTTTGTTACGTCTTCAGGACATATTACCAAGTTAGCCCTTTCATGGAATGAACACTGAACCTAGTATTCACAGTACTTTGTTGTCCAATGTCTTCATTCCCTAGAACAAGTGCTGTACTATTTACATAAAACTTCAGACCATGCCATAAAAACTGGTGCTTTCAGTCTGTAAAATAATTGTTGAGGCACAAATTACAAAACTGAGGAAAGAAAAGCTGCCAAAAAAAACCCTGGCAAATCTCAGATGTGTCTTGAAAATAACTGATCATACGGGATCGTACACAACACATTGGACTAATCAAATTAAACACATTCAGTTTCACATTTCTCATAAAAAACACTAGGGCATAAAAATAGAAAGTTATCCAAGAACAGAGGTAGGTTACAGAAAGTGGAAATTCCTTACATTTGAGTATGAACTTCTATGGTGTAGTAAATGCATCTGTGTACCAACCCTAATAGAAATACCTCTGACTTTAATGAAGGCAACTGTGAGCTCACTGGCACTCACCCTGTCGGTCAAACAGTGAGTCTGCAGCTGTGGCTTTATTGGAGGGAGCTTCTGTGATTGGTCTGAGGTATGACCTGTATCCTTTTAAAACAGATGCCATAAATCGCAAAAATGTCTCTTGAATTTCCATCTCAAGTTGTGTCATCTTTTTTTGCCAAGAGAAATCTGCTTCAATTGGAGTCATCTCAATTGCTGAACTTTCCTGAGGTTTTCGGTGAACTGACAAAGGAAGTAAAAGCAAAACGGGTATTAATATATAATATTATATCATGATTGGATGATAAGAAAATGGTCAAAATAAAGTTCACAATACTCCCCACACCCCTCTCATTCTCTCTCCCTTGACAGTCTTGCTATATCTAGCCACACAGCCACATTCATCTTCTGTCTCAGCCTCCCTAAGTGCTGGAGTTACTCAGATACATAGCAGGCTGGAACTAGCCCTAGGACAAACATTAGCTCCAATCTCAAGAACCCTAAACAAACAAACAAACCAACAAAACAAAAAATCGGACTCAGGTTGCAGCTCAGATGGTGTGCCTACCCACCCCGGGTCCAACCCCAGCACGACACAAACTGGCCTTGGACTTTACACTCATAACTCTAACATTTGGGAGGTCGAGACAAAAGCATCAGGAGTTTGAAGTCATCTTTAGATCTCAGGACAATGGGTAGCAAAGAGGACAAGGTACAAAGAATATGTTAAAAAAACAAAAGATAACTAACCAAAGATTGTTTAGGTCTGATATAAAAAAACTCACTAAATAGAATAAAATGTTTAATCAACAATTATCTTTATTTTAATTATCTTATCTTGTTTTCACATTTAAAATACTTTCAAAGGGTAGAGGCAGAAACAAAGGGATCACAAGTTCCAGGTCAACTTGAACTGTGTAGCAAAGAGACTGTCTGGAAACACAAAAAGGGGCTCGAGAGATAGGTCAGTGGTTAAGAATGCGTACTATTCTTGCATAAGACTAACCACCCACGCTGGGCAGCTTACTCTTTGGGACTGCACAGGTACCTAACACATGTATGCACCTCTCCTCTCTCTCTCTCTCTCTCTCTCTCTCTCTCTCTCACACACACACACACACACACACACACACACACACACACACACACACACACACACCCACTCACTCACACGCACACACACACACGCACTCACACTCTCACACATACAGTCACTCACAGATATGTACCACTCTCTCTCTCACACACATACTCTCTCTCTCTCTCTCTCTCACACACTCTCTCTCTCTCTCTCTCTCTCTCACACACACACACACACACACACACACACACACACACACACACACACACACACACACACACGGACTGTGGTGAGCGCCCCAGCCCTCCCTCCTCACACTCACCTGAGCAGAGCTGGAGATACAGCCTCCTCAGGGTGCCAAGCAGACTCTTGCACGGCTTTTTGGGAAGCTGCTTCCAGTTTATGTTCTTTTTTTCATCCGCTCTATTAAATGAAAGTTAAGAAAATCTGCTATATAATTCATTTGTACTAAACAAAATTCTTCTGTCAAAGTTAAAAGAGACATTTTCATGCACTGAAGACTAACACTGGCATGTGGAATGGGAGGTGCTTTAGGGTGTTTCTCTCCTCTTTCCAATAGACCTTAGACAATGTGACTGTCTCCAGCAGCCTTCACAACCACAGTGCAATACTGACTTGAAGTCTGCCTCTAAAAAAGTTACACTTAAACCCTATATTATTTTACGAGTTAAATTAACTGACTTGAAACATTAACCTATTGGCAGAACTCTAAAATACTATATGCCCAAACCAAGACCTGGATGAAATTTAACAAAGAATCAAAGTACATCTAGTTCATTGGATTCCTCACAGAAGTATAAGAAGAAATCAAACACAACATTATTTAACATAATCTATGACCATAAAAACATTAAAAAAAAACCCTAAAGACTCAGATAAACTAAAGACACTTAAAATTTTCAAAATTTTATAATCCAGAAATATAAAATAGAGCAGAGACAACGGCTTGAAAAGTGTTCTTCTACAAGTCAGCATGTATGTACCAGGTTTTCTTTTTTAGTGTTATAGCTTAGTCTTCAGTCTTCAGTGATCAGAAACTTACAGAAATGCCAAAGCCCCATCTGACCTAAGGATTAATTAACAGGCCCCTGTTTTGGTCTCAATCAAGTACAGTGTTGAAAGAAAACCAAACTAAGACTCAGTAACACTGGCTTCACTTAGATTTCAACTGGGAAGAAGGGATTCCTTCCTTTAATAACTACTATCCAACCAAATTTACTAGTACCATCCAAGGAACTCCAAGTAGAAATTAACTTCCAATACTCCCTGGCTGATAATGCTACCAGCACAGAGCAAATATGGTATCCTCCCTACAAAGAAAACTGACTAAAAGGGCTGTAACCACTGCCATGTTCCAGGTACTGTTAGACTCACACTTGACTTGAGCATGATGGTCCGTATCTATGACTTAGGAAGCAAAGACAGGAAGATCACCCCAAGTTTAAGGACATCCTGAACTCTAACAAGTTCCAGACCAGCCAAGGACACATAGAAAGATTTTTCTTATAATTAAGTAAATAAGATGTCAAATCAACTATGAAACTTTCATGTATTTAAAATTGATGGCATGTAACATTTAACTCTGATCATGTACTCTCACTTGATGTAATTACACAGTATCTATTTTAGTGCTGCCCTTTAAATCCCCAAATGAACACTGTCATCCTTATATGAATCATCATCAGTTTGGAATCTGGCTCTAACATTTACTATCTATCTGACCTTGAAAATTAATCACTTTGAAAGTCTGTTACTCAAATTTCTTCTCTACAAAATGATGGGCTGGAGAGATGGCTCAGCAGTTAAGAACACTGACTGCTCTTCCAGAGGTCCTGAGTTCAATTCCCAGCAACCATATGGTAGCTCAAAACCATCTGTAATGAGATCTGCTGTTTTCTACTGGCCTGCTGGCATACATGCAGGCAGAACACTGTATACATAATAAAGAAATCTTTTTTAAAAAATGGCAATGATAATGTACCAAATGACTAGGAACTGACATATATCCACATGCCACAGTCTGTCTAATCCAAGGAGAGCCATCAACTATAAAACACTTGTTTTTACTGCCATAAAAGAAAGGATGTTAGACTTGGTGTATGACACATACCTGTAACGCTGGAACTTTGGAAAGGCAGGAAGATCAATTCAAGATCATCCTGGCTACCACAGCTAGCTCTAACTCAGGACCAGTCTGGGATATATGAGACTTTCGCAAACAAACAAAAATTTCAGAGATGGCTATGAGGCTGAATGGTAGCGATCAGACCTAACTCAAAGCTGACCCTGGGCTCAATTCCCAGGAGAGGATGGAAAGAAATGTAAGAAATGAGGGAGGAAGATGGGGAGGTGAGGTGGAGCTAACTGAATTCATGAAGTGACTCAATATTCCAAGTTATCTATAAATCTAGATATACGTAATAATGAGCTACGGTAGGGATACAGTTTCAAAATATAGTGTATCTACTTCAGTATTGTTTTAACTTTAAATTTTTTGTGGGGTTGTTTGAGGCAATATCTCACTCTGCAGCTAAAGCTGACCTGGATCTCACTATGTGGCCCCACAATGATCTCTAATTCAAGATGACCTTCTTTAGCTTTCCAAGTACTGGGTTTATAAACACAAGCTACCACACTAGCTTCAGTATTATCTTCTAAGCAATACTTTCTGCCTTTCATACAGATATTCTGTCAGTCACATACAGGTATCTGCCCAAACAATTGTCCTGCAGTGACCATGGGCCTGGATAAAGAGGGCCTCATGTAGTATAGGCTGACTCCAAAATTCCTCTGTAGAAGGTCCATGAATTTCTGATGCTGCTACCTCTGTGACCTAAGTGCAAATACCACTACAGCACTGGACCTGGAACCCAGGCTTCAGGAATGCTAAGCAACCCCTCCACCAACTGAGCTATACCCTCACCCCACCCCTTTTATGGATTTTTAAGATAGAGTTTCTCTGAGCAAGCCTGGCTATCCTGGAACCTTGCTCTGTAGATCAGGCTAGCCTTGAACACAGAGATTAACCTGCTTCTGCCTCCCTAGTGCCAGGATTAAAGGCATGTACCACTACTACCAGTAGCACCTCCAATTTCTTTATCTACACATTTCCTGGCAATTCAACTTATTCTTAAATGCTTCTAAATAACTTTAATTATATATGGTGGAAAGTACACATGGGAGATAATAGAAGATGAATCACTTACACATATAACGTGTTCGTATCCAAGTCAATGCAAACAACATCTTGTGGTGGGTCATGAAGATCAAAGTACCTTGAGTCCACTCCAACTATAAATGGTAAAGGTGCACTAAGCACTCCAGCCAATGAAAGAGGACAAAGGGGGATATATGGGCACTGCCACTGAAATGGAAAGATCATCTAGGGGAAAAGTTTTTTAAAAATTAACCAAATTTGAATTTACAATGACAACTATACAATTAACTATTACTGAAAGGAACCATTGAAAAGCAATGAAAAACATTTTTTTCAACTTTAAGTTTCATTCCAAAGTTAAGTGATTACACATATTATTGGGTTAAAATGTTCAAGAATACTGACGATCATGGCACACTAATAGCTCTTTGCAGTTTAATTGTTTTACACAAATCTCATGCATACTTTATGGAGAATCAAAGTAAAAAGATAAAACTGCCCCCAAAATAATAAAACAAACCTACATTTTTATAAACTTGGGCATTTTACCCACTTATGAGCTCTGACCAAAATCTAAGTGCACAGAGGGCCTACCGGCAGTGAGAGAAACAAACTAGTGTGGGACTATGGTTAGGTATAGTGTTTGCTTAGCGTGTTTTAGGAACCTGGGGTTCTATCTCAAGCGCCACACTAAAAAATAAAATATAATAATTAAAATGTAATCACTTGGGAAATGTAAATAAATAAAAAAACCAATAAAAATAATTAAAAAAAATGTAATCGGGGTTGGGGATTTAGCTCAGTGGTAAGCGCTTGCCTAGGAAGCGCAAGGCCCTGGGTTCGGTCCCCAGCTCCGAAAAAAAAGAACCAAAAAAAATCTTTAATCACTTAAAGATCTCAACAAACATTTTCTACACTTCAAATAAATTATTTAATTAATAATTTCATTTAATAATAATTTATTTAAAATAATTCAACTTCAGTGAAGCTTGACCTCTACAAAATATAGTTGATGTTAAATATTCTCTGAGAATCTCAAATAAATAAACAAAAAGCCAGGCATAAGGGGCTCTTACAATCCCAAAAATGGGGAGGCAGATGCAGGCAGATCTCTGTGTCTTGCTAGCCATCCAACATAGTCAATGAGAGACTCTGTCTCCCAAAAAAGTAGAATGCACCGGACAAGAATGATGTCAGATGTTTGTCTGTAGTGCGCGCGCGCGCGCGCGCGCACACACACACACACACACACACACACACACACACACACACACACACGCACGCACACAAACTTATACACACAAAAAAATTTAATGGAAATTTTTAATTCACAAATTGCCATCTTAATGTATGTGTGCTTAGGTTTTTGTTTTGTTTGTTTTGTTTTGTTTTGTTTCTATTTTTAAGAGCAGTTTTTAATAGGTTGAAAAAAATAATACTAAGGGGCTGGAGAGATGGCTTAGTGTTTAAGAGCACTGGCTAGTCTTCCAGAGGCCCTGGGTTCAATTCCTAGAATTCACACTGAAGTGGCTCACAACCTTCTGTAACTTCAGTTCTAGGAGATCTGATGCCCTGCTCTGGCCTCCATGGGCACTAGCCCATACACACACAGGCATAGACACATAAAACAAATCTAAGAAGAAAAAAAGAGAGTAAAATATTGTTTGGTTCATATAAAGTTACCTTCCCAACCAAATGTACTATAGTGACTACAAAGCCTCATTCAAAAAACATACTTTTATATGAGACAGAGCATTACATAGTATAGGTGGCTTCAAACTCATTATGCAGACAATGGCCTGCTCTGGCACCTGAATGCTCAATAACAATTGGCTACAAATGTAATCAGTGATGACCTATTGCTCTAAAGTCAGGTTCAATTTTCACTCTTATTCATCATCACCAATCCCAAAGGAATACCTATAGCACCACCTCTGCTAGGCATTACAGATAATTATTCAAGACTGGCATTTCTGTATTCAAGAATTATGTACTAATAGATACACGAGCATTTGTTAAGTGCCAAGCACTCTTAGACCATGAGGTTACAGTATCAATAAAACAGACCCATGCCTCCTAGCTTTGAAATCTAAAATTTTAGTCTTTTTTTTCCTATAAAGTGCAGAGTATTTTAGGTCTCAAAGCCTTTGTAACAATTACTTAATTCCGCTACTGTACAAGGAAACAGTAACAAGTAATAAGTCAATAAGTAGTCTATGTTCCAATAAAACTATTGTCATATTCTCCTGGCAGGCCTGACCTGCCCGGTCTGTTGACACCTAGTCTGACAGGAAGAGGTACACAATAAACAAAAGACATAAAAAGTATATATTCTATCAGAAAGCAAATCATACTGTGGAGAAAAAAGCCTATGAACAGAGTTCAGAGCAGGTTGCACTAGTACAGGCGAAGTGAGCCTTACTACAAAGAGACAACTGCCTGAAACATGAACAAAAATGTTCCAGAAATACACCAAGGAAGCAGGGTGGCAAGCATGGCAGCTTCCACCTCTAGTCACAACCCAGTCAGCCAGTCAAGGCAGGAGAACTGTGAAAGTTCACACGGCCAACCTGTAAGTAAGTTCCAGGTAAACTCAAGCTGATGTGAGCCTGCCTTTAAAAAACAAAACGAAGCACAGCCAGGGATGGGAAAGATGGCCTGGCATTTAAGAGTGAGTTCTGCTCTTGAAGACCTCAATTTAGTTCCAGGAACCTACGTCTAATAGCTCACAAGCACCTGTAACTCCATCTCCAGGAGATCCAATGCTCTCTTCTGGTCTCCACAGGCACCTGCACTCATGTAAACAGACAGACAGACAGACAGACAGACAGCTGCAGGATCATATGAGTTGAGGTTCAGATCCCAGCACCCACAGAGCAAGCCCAGTATTTCATGAATGCAGAGGCATGTGCACACAGCTACATACAGCAATAAAAAAAACTCACTGTGATCTGATTTCTAAGTGCGGTAAAAAGGCATTACAGTGTTTTAAATACAATTTGACTTCATCTGTGATTTACCCAGGAGTGAATCATTTTTATAGTATCCTATTCACAATAAAGCCATATATATAGCAAGAGACAATAGTTAAAAGTTAAAATTAGAAATTAACCATGTAATTAATTTGCACAACTTAAAATAAAATCAACTAGAGTTTCATTAGTGTTTTGGTTTATTTCTTTTTTATATTTTTTGAGGCAAGATTTTGATACACACACACACACACACACACACACACACACATACACACAGACACACACACACACACATATTTCTGGTTCAGCCTCCCAAGTGCTATGATACTGTATAGCAACTTTCTTCCAATTGAAGAATTCCCTTCTTGAAAAAGCAGAGACTCAGGAGATTAAACTAACAAGTCTGGGAAACTTAACTGGGATTCATAAGGCCCCTCTCCTAGATCAAAGAACAGTAAATAATCGCACCAGCTCAGTATCTGGAAGACTCTGACCTACTGAGATGCCTCAAGTCCCTCCCATAGAGATGCTAGGCTAGGGGGGTTAGGGGTTCCAGCGTCCATGAGTGGTCATGCAGGCTACAGTGAACCGCTCCATGATTCAGCTACATCAGGGTTGTCCCTGCTCCTCTGTGAAATTGCTCATCTATACTCTTGTGAGTGATCTCAATAAAACTGGTTTCCAATTTGGACTTTGGGAGATTCATTACTTTAGTCTCTCCTGGATTCTCTATTAGGATGACAAGACCCTTGTTTGTGTCACCCCAGACAACATAAGACTACAGGGAGAGACTGCCAGGCTCCACTTACAAGTTTTACTGTTATGTAATGAGAATTTACTCTCAAAAGAACACTAAATAAAATATGAAAAATTAGAAAGTGACATTTTTTTTTCTCAAACTTTTGTTTCTTTCATACGCTCAAATTACATCCATTTTAATGTGACTGGGCTGGAATTTGCAAAGTTGCCTTCTTTGAAGAAGAGTATAAAATCCTCTAGTAGTAATTTTGTTCTAAAAGAAAAACCATACTTACAGCAACAACAGCTTCGGCTACCCCAGTCAGTACAGCTGGCCTAAGAGAATGTAGCAGAATCTTACTCTCAAGTAAAACCAGCAGCAGCAATGTTGCACAATTCTCAGGACCCAGATTCATCAGCAAGGAACTAAAGTTGGCTCCACTAGAGAACAGAGAAAAAAAGGACTGGGTACTACTTTACTAAACATATCAAGAGTTACTTATTAAGCAGGTTAAGAATCTAATGTTAATTTCAATTCATAACTTTGCAGAATACAACTAATTTAATGAGGTAGTTTATGGTTATGATTCAAATGAGCATTATTAAGAAAGATTTTCTGTGAAGGCTTGATGCCCCAGTGTAGGGGAATGATAGGGCAGTGGGGTTGGAGTGGGTGGGTGGGTGGAAGACCACCCTCATGGAGGCAGGGGGAGGAGGGGTGGAATGGGGGGTTTTTGGAGGTGAAACCAGGAAGAGGGATAACATTTGAAATGTAGAACAAAATAACCAATAAAAAATAAAAAAGTAAACATTTTCTGAAACTCAAATATTTGAGCTGAATTTAAAGGAACAGAGGTAGGGGTGTAATGGGCCTGGGAGACAGCATTATATAAAAACTCTGAAGTAGGAGAAAGTTAATATCATAATCCAAGAATTTCAAAACAAGGGAGCATGTGAAAATAACAAGAGATTATGGTAAAGAGAAATGACTCAGTTAAACTCATACTCATAAGAGGATGCGCTGGCTGCAGGTAAAGAACTGAAGGTCTAAGGGTAAAAGGATCAATCAAGAGGTTACTAAGGAAATAGTCCAGAGAGTAGCGGGATCCGTGATGCAGATGAAAAGCAGCAAAGGGGTATGTCGGGGGTAAACATCAGCTTACCATGGACATTTACTTACAGACTGACTATGAAAAGGAGAGAGTTATGGTTGCAGATTTTGTAGAAGCCTGTGCATCAAGTATGTGGACATGTATGTGGTGGTCAGAAGACAGCTTCAGGTGTTGGTCTTTGGCACCTGCCATCTTTTGTTTACAAGAGTCTATCCCTGGCCTAGAACTTAACCAAGTGGGCTTCCTGGCTGGCCCATGATTTCTAGAGTTCATTTGTCTTTGTTTCCTGTCTGCCCACTGTTGGGATTTCTGACATGTATGACCCAAACATGCTTTCTACATACATGGGTTCTGTAGACCAAAATTCAGTTTCTCAAACTTGCAGGGCAAATGTTTCACCTACAGAATCGCTTCCCCAGCCTTGCAATTGTCTCAAAGTGCCTCCATATTAAATTAGCCATACCATCCACCCAGGTATCAAGGATGGCAATACTAAGTGAGACCCTACCTTACCTAGTGTCATCCTGCCTCTACAGAATTCTGAATTTAAAGAAGCCCCTAAAAGTATTCTGACCCTGTTTCTTTTTGAGGCTGTACTCGGGCGGGGTGCGAAGCTAAACCAGTGCTCTATCAGAGGTTCTATACGACATGCACTCTGATTTCTCACTTAAGACAGGGTCTCATTAAGTTGCCCATGCTGGCCTTAAACTTGCAATTCTCCTGCCTGAGTCTTCCAAGATTTTAGGATTACAAGCTTGTACAGCCATGCTTAGCTCAGTAAAATATTTTAAAGCATTTTGTTCTAAGCAAATAAATATAGCATTTCAAATATTATAAAATGGGATGCGGGTGTGGATCATAAGGCCCAACATATATAACATCCTGGGTTCTAGCCACAGACAAACAAACAAGCAAACCATCATTACCTTAACGGCAAAGGTGTGGAAACTGGTTGTGATAATATTAAGGCATCGTGGACTGATAGCTTAAACAAACAAAGAGATAAATTAGCCAAAGCAATTTTATACTCTCAATATTTAGATCAAGGGCTAAACAGAAAATTGCTTAATATACAGAAAGGTATAAAATTTCAAGCACCGAGATGTAAATGATAAGTGTGAATACTCAGAGGTTTGTTTTTAATCAGCTCTTCTCATATTCATGACTGAGGTTTGACCCAGTTAGGAGGTTAAATGCAGTTATTTAAAATTTTGGAATAATTTTTATAAGAACTTCAAATTTATTCATTCAAGAAAGTTAAGCATTTAGTAGTTGTCTAGTACAAATTAATACTTGCTGAACTGAAATACCTTCAAGACCAATAGTGTCTGACTTAGTTCTGCTAGAGTATAGATAATATCTTAGAAGAAATATTAAATAGATTGTTTCGTTAGACTATAATGTTACTCAGTGTCAGTTTGTAAACTGTTATGATTCAGGAAGAGACAGTAAATAAACAGAAAGCTAAATATTTTGCAACTTTCATAACAACCTGATCTCATTCGTATAGCCATGCAGTAAGTCTATGGAATCTTGTCTGTACTGATTCTAAATAGTAAATGTCACAAGTTGTGCACCTACCTAGGCCTATCACTAAAGAAGCAACTTCTTTAGTCTAGTCTGAAAGTACTGTAAAAAGCTGTATCAATTTCCTTCCTCCCAAATAAATTTTAAATACTTAGCATTTAAATATTGAAACACTAAATATTATCAGTTACTCAGAAACTAAGGACATGACCATAACATAATCTTATGTTATGGGCTTAACTATTTAATTATTAAATTTAGCTATGTAAAAAGCACACATAGACCATGAAAACAATACCATGAATCACAAGCTATATTTACTCCAGTTCTATTCACCTGGGGTCTAAAAGCCGACTAGGAAAGAATGCTTAACACAGCTACTAAATAACGAATAGTCAGAACTTCAAACACACATACTGCTTCATCTCAAACTCAAAAAACTTAGCACAAACTAACATGAATAGACTCCTTTTCATTACCTGTACAAGGATTCTTGGTCTTTGTGGCGAAGGAAAAGGGATGTTTTGCATAAAATGTGAAATGTGCCTAGAAAAGATCGTAAAATGAATACCATAGTTACTTTTCTTAAATGTATCTCAGATCTCAGCAAGCCTTTCATTCCACTATATATCATCCCAATAGAAAAACTATTTATTTAAAACTGAGCCAAAGAACAAACACCTGCAAAGCATACTGGTAGATTCTTGTAATTCTGGTACTTAAAAGGTTGAGGCAGGAGGATTACTACAAGTTGAAAACTAGCCTGGGTTTCCTAATGAGTTCTAGGCCAGCCTGTACTACAGAGTGAGAACTTGTCTAATAAAACAAAAAAAAAAACATTATTTTCATCAGGAAAACAATAAATGTAGCTCCAATAGAATACAGAGGCAGCCAAGAATAATTACACTCTTGCAGTGAGCCTGAGTTAAGCTCACAGTGGCTCACAACAACCTCCAGCTCCAGGGGTCCATGCCCCTCTTCTGGCCTCCATAGGCATCATAGACTTGTGGTATACATATATATATGAACATGAACATACACAAGTAAAAATAATCTTCTTTGAAAAAGCTAATTTTGCCAGGCAGTGGAAGTACATGCCTTTAATCCCAGCACTCAGAAGGCAGAGGCAGGTAGATCTCTGAGATCGAGAATAGCCTCGCCTACAGAGTGAATTCCAGGGCAGTCAGGGCCACACAGAGAAACCCTGTTTTGAAAAATAAAAACAAACAAGAGTTATTTTTATAGCCCTGCTTATCAATGCTAATATAAGGAAATATAGATAAGAAATTTAATCCTAGATTTACTACTTGAACTTTGAACACCTAAATGCTATTTCTCTACTTAAAAACAATGTTTTTCAAATTTCTCCAGAGGTCTGGCTCTGGGGAGAGACAAAATGTAGAATTTACCTTAAGAGAACAATGATCACATCACTGATCTCTGTATCTACTGTAGAAACCACAGACTCTCAACTGTCCACAAGTTGTTTACTTACCACCAACGTTAAATTTCACCTCAATGTAATTAATCTGACAACTGAAAATTAAATGTAAAACCATAAACCACTAATTTGCATTCTGGGAAAAAAGTAGAAATCCTATTTTTATACTAAATTTTGATTTTGTGATGAGTTTACACAAAGTTCTTGACCTTTCTTGGTTACTAAAATCTTTATTAGATACAACAATCAACAAAAACCATGGGCCAGAAAGATGGCTCAGTGGGTAAAAAGTGTCTGCTACCAAGCCTGACAACCTGAGTTTGATTCTCCCAGAGCCCACGTGGTGGAAGGAGAGAACAGACACTCAGTTATTTTCTGGCCTCTATTTATGTGCCTTGGTGGTATATATACATGTGTGCTCATAGATAAATGCATATATACCGTAAGTTTTTATTTACTCATTTATTTCATTCACTAATTTTATGTGTCTGAATGTTTTGTTCATACATGTCTGTACATGCACAACATGTGGAGGTCAGAAGAGTATATTAGATATTCTAGAACTAAGTTATGGTTAACTTGTGGGCTGACATGAGGGTGCTGGAAATTCAACCCAAGTCTTCTGCAAGAGCATATCCTCTTACCTGCTGAACCATCTCTCTGACCTCAAAAAATAAATGATCTATGCACACCCATAAAGTCCCTGAACTCAGAAACTAAGAGGCTCAGGAGTTTGCAGCCAGTCTGGGCTACAAGGAGAACCCTATCTGAAAACAACCCCCCCAAAAAAAAAAAAAAAAAAAAAAAAAAAAAAATCCACAGTCCTCACAGTTCCACATCTGTTTTCCTTCCTTATAAACCATTTCCATGTCAAAGAGAATTATGGAGCATTCTGCTTCATGCTAAAACCATGTATTTGAAATCAGATAATGTACCTTTCTAATTTCCCCATTAGTCTAGAGGTGAGCATTCATTATACCTAGGTCTTGTTTTGACCACTCACACAAAGCCCAAGTGTACACTCGTTGTCTTGATTTCTGAAGAATGAATAGGAAGAAAACACACATCTGTGCCAGTTAATTCCTCACCACAACTCTTAGAACAGTCATAAGGCAAGTTCCTAATTTAAACGATTCAGGTGGAGAAGGGAAAAAGCTATAACTCTCCTTTCCTTTCAACTCTGCTGCTAAGTTATATAAACAATGAAATGAGCATTACGCATCTGATTTCCATAGTCATGACGCCTCCTCATATACATACTTTTCAATGGGAAGAGGATGTGGTCCAGACACAGAGACTTTGTAGATAAACATAAGAAATTTCTTAAAAGCTTCAAAAAAAGGCCAGTGTGAAAGCAAACAAATGCACTTGTTTGAATTGATGGGCTTAGAGACCACTTTTCTCTCCACGGGGGTCAGCAGGCCCAGCTGTGACAGCTGTTTCTCTGTGAGAAGTTCCCGAGAGTAAGGCTCATAAAACTGGATGGCAGCTCCATACACCTACAGTCAAAGAACTGTTGTAAGACTTGAAATTGTTTTTGAAAATTCAACTTTTTCTCTACATTTTTCACTTTTTATATTTCATGCTGAAATTAAATCCAAAGCCCCAAACATCTTAGGCAACCACTCGGCCAGTAGATATTCATGCCCAATGCTCTTTTTTAAACAAATATTTTATCGGACTATATACCAAACAAATAAAGTGAAATATCTCGACCAGATTTTGATGCAAACCCATCTAGATGTTCCCACAGTATGATTAAATATTTTAAATATTTTATCTACAAAAGAAAGAAAGAGGGGGAGAACAGAAGAGAGCAGAGCCAGAACAGGGAAGTAAAACAGAAGAGGAGGAAAGGGCAGCCTTTTGTGCAGGTGAGCGGCTTAGCAGGCACATTTACATTGTAAGCCTGAACCCTGAATCCAAACTGCCAGATTCCACAATAGGAGGGAACGGACTCCTAAAACCTGCCCTCTGACCACTACAGGCATATACAACACATGTATTCCTACACTAACACATGCATTTTTTAAAAAGACAACCTTGTTTTGACTTGTTCTCACCTTTAACCACTTTGTATTTTTACCCAACACCTAGAGAGAATACTCTAAGGACCTTACTCAACTTGTACTTGCTTGTATGCCATTTCTTAGAACACTGAATATACAGAAACACACAACTGGTCACATTTGTCAGTTTTTAAATGTACCTACATGTGAAGCATGTGCCATGGTATCTATATCAACCCTCCCTTTCCACCATGACACAGGGTCTCTGTTGTTTGCATTATATATGCCCAGCTAAGAGGCCTAACAACTAACATGCTTCTGGGATTCTCCTGTTCCTGCTTCCCATCTAGCCACTGGAACACTGAGGTTACTACCATATCTGACTGTAGGTGGGCTCTATGGATTCAAATGTGGGCCCTCATACCTGCATGACAAGACATTAAGCACTGAGCCATCTCTTCTGCCAACATTAATTTTCCTTTTTTCTCTTAAGATACATAACCTTGGCTGGTCTGGAACTCATAGATTCACCCATTTCTGTCACCTGAGTGTTGGGGGTTAAAGGCAGGTGTCGCTCACCTCTGAACAATTAACCACTCTTACGAATACAGCTCAGTGGCATTAATCTTCACAATCGTGGGTAACCATCACTGTTATCCACTTTCAAAATCTTTTTGACCACTAAAAAGAAGCTCTGTACCCTTCAAACAATAACTTCCCTGTTCTCCCACTCCTAATCCAAATTGTTAATAGTTTCTATTCTTCTGTCTCAATAAAACTTCCTATTCTAATGGTACCTACTATAGTTACAAGCAGTGTTTATGCTCTTTGTGTCTTGCTTATTTTTCTTTGTATGTTTTCAAAGTTCATTCATGTTACAGCATGTAGTTGAATTTTATCTTTAAGGCTGAGTAATATTCTATAAAATATATAAACTAAATTCCACGTTCCTTTCATTCCTCAGTGGACACTTGTGCTGGGATAATACTGTACTGGCATCCAGGTTCTTTCTAAGGCCCTAGGTTTAATGAGTCTCAGGTTCTCTGGGTACAGTCTTCAGAATAGAACAACTTCATCAAGTAATAATTCCATTTTCCTTTCAAAAGAGCTGCCAGTTTGTTGTTCATACAAGCAGGGTTCAAGGGTTCCACTCTCTATATATCTTTAGGAATACTGACTTTGTTTTATTGCTGTTACAAAAGCCAACCTAATAGATGTGAAATACTTGCTACTTTACCATAACTTTGCATCTCCAAATTACATGAAGCTGAGCATCTCTTACACGCTCACTGGCCATTTATGTCTCTTTGGATTACTGTCTATTTAAGTCTGTGTGGTGGTTTGAATAAGACCGGCCCCACAGGCTCATAGATTAGAATGCTTAGTCATCAAGGAGTAGCACTATTGGGGAAGGATTAGAGGTGTGGCCTTGTTGAAAGAAATTCATCCCTGGGAGTGGGCTTTGAAGTTTCAAAAGCCCAAGCTAGGCCCAATGTCACTATCTCTTCCTGAAGCCCATGAGTTAGGATATAGAACTCTAAGCTACTCTCCAACACCATGTCTACCTGTGTGCAGAATGCTTCCCACCATGATAATGAACAACCTCTGAAAGTATAAGCCAGACCCAATCAAATGCTTTCTCTTATGAGTGTTACCTTGGTCATAGTCTACTTTCACAGCAATAGAACTGTAAGTCTGTGATGACTAATCTTGGTTGTCAACCTGACACAATTGAAAAGAGGTTTTAAACCTCAATTACTACTTCTACCACAATGGCCTGTAGCTATAACTCTGAGGCATTTTCTTGAATGCAAATTGATGTCTCAGGGCCCTGTCCACTGTGGGTGGTACCATCTCCACAAGGGTGAGCCTGGGCTCTTTTAAAAGTAGCTGAAAATGAGCTGGAGAAACACACAGTAAACCATTTTCATCCACAGCCTCTCCTGCATCAGTGCCTGACCTGAATTCCCTCAATGATAGACTATGACTTGGAAGTGTAGGATAAAATAAACCATTTGCTCCCTAAGTTGCTCTAAGCCATGATGTTTATCACAACAACAGAAATCAAACTTAAACACAGTCCCTTGACTCATTTTTGAATTGGTCAAGACTTTGTTGTTAGTGTGTTTATATACTTTGAATATAAACACTTATGAGCTAGGTGTGTAAACAGAACATTTGCCTGCAAAGAGGTCCCTGAGTTCAATCCCCACCAGAGAAAATAAAAGCCTTTGAAGATACATATTTTGCAAATATTTTCTCCCTTCTTGTCAGTTGTGGTTTCTTTCCCTCTCTTAAAATGTTGGGGCTTTTTATTTGTTTTGTTTTGCTTGTTTTGAGATAGTCTCATGTAATCTTGGTTGGCTTCAAACTTGAGAGGCTCAGGCTCCTTGTCCAAATGCTAGAGCCACACGTGTGCACCACTCATATATTTTTTTGACAGATCAAAGTTTTTCATTTTGGTGAAATCTAATTTAGCCAATTGACCTTTTGGTGTCATATTAGCAAATTCAATGGCATGCATGAAGACTTTTCCCAATGGTTTCTTATAAAATATTCCTTTAACATTTTATCATTAGAGAGAAGAGAGTGTGTGTGTACAGGGCATGTTTTCAGTGTGGAGATTAGAGGGCCAATCTGTGGAATCAGTTCTTTCTCTTTACCTTATGTGGGCCCCAGTAACCAGGCTGGTGGGGCATGTGCCTTTACCATTCTGGCCAGTCCTCTAAGAGATTTATACCTTTCAGTCCTTAAGATGAAGCCTGAAGTAGAATCTGAGTTTATTTAGCATGTGATTTGGTTGTTTGTCTGGCAATACAAGTCAGGGCTGCACACAGCAAGCGCTAGATTACTGAAGGACAGCTGATTTTCACACGGTCTAATCCCTGTCTGGTTGTTGGTCACATTTAAACTCTTCTCTCCTTTTCTCCAGTTATCTGACGTTATAGGTCCCTATGTGTCCTGAATGATCTGCTGTCCCGCAGCCTCCCAGTGAAGCACCTGTGGCAGGCTAATAGTCATGCTCTATGTTAGGTAACTGTTTTCACCTCAGCCCATTACCACAATTCTCATCAAGATTACCAACAATGAGCTAGCAAGACTACTTTCAGTGCTTGCCTCCTTTCCCTCTCTATAACGAAATTAAAATGAACAGTGCTATCTTCAAAATCTCGACTTCTCTGGTATGAGAGTAAACACTTTTCTTTATTCTGCTAACTTCTTTCTTTCCCACAGTAGATCCAATTCTGCTCATCATTTAAGTTTGTAATTTTTTTTTTCCAGAGTTGAGGACCGAACCCAGGGCCTTACGCTCTACCACTAAGCTAAATTCCCAACCCACTGCTCATCATTTAAATACTGCCATTTTTTGGCTAATTCTATTGGGAAAAATTTCATTCTCTAATGGTTTGAACTACAACCATCTCACTAACAGAACACATATCTTTATTTTTGTCTGACCTCATCCCAGAAATCAATTCTTATGTCCAGATGACTTGGTAACATCCCTATCTAGACCAGTAACATAAGCCACTATTTTCAAAAGTCAACAGACACTGGGAGGATGGCTCAGTGAATGAAGCACTTGCCATACAAGCATGAGAAACTAAGCTCGGATCCCCAGTACCCAAGTAAGTGCTAGGCACTAAAAATGCAATCTTTGCTATTGCATTGGAATTCATTTATTGACCCCTCTAACTACTCTATATGTTATATTTTTATTTGTTATCTGCTTGTTTGTTTGTTTAAGACAGGGTCCCACTGTCCCCTGCTGGGACAGAATTGCTATGTAGACCTGACTGGCCTTAAACTCAGAGATCCAGCTCCCTCCCAAGTGCTAGAATTAAAGGTATGTACCACCATGCCTACTCATATCTACTATATTTTTGAATTTCATTTTCTACTCTTTTCAGTGCTGCATTTTAGAAAATCTACCTTTCTCTTCATTAATTCTCCCTTTGGGTATTTAGATATGTGTTGCTGAAAGCTAGGCATTGTAGAACATGCCTATAATTCAACACAAGAGGCCGAGGCAAGAAGACTCATGTAAATGAGATCAGTCCAGTCTAAGCTACACTATCTCAAAATCCAAAATCAAAGTCACTGAATTTTAATTGCATTTATTTTTTTAATTTTAAAGATCATATTCCTAATTTCTAGTCATCTGTTTTCTTCTGTCTATTAATTTTGTTTGTTTCTTTTTTTGAGACAGCATCTCTCTATGTACCTCTGGTTATCCTATAACTCGCTATGTAGACCAGGCTGGCCTCAAACTCACAGATCTGTCTGAACCTGCCTCTCTCCCTCCCAATCACAGTTTTCATGTCAGTATTTTAAAATTTTATAAACTTTATTATTTTAAAAAGCTTGCAAATAAATTTAAAAAAATATACTAAAATCAACCTACCCCAAAGTCTGTTAATTCTAACTGTATATAAGTTCACTGGGGGGGGGTTGGGGATTTAGCTCAGTGGTAGAGTGCTTGCCTAGCAAGCGCAAGGCCCTGGGTTCGGTCCCCAACTCCGAAAAAAAAAAAAAAAAAAAAAATAAGTTCACTGGGGGGTTGGGGATTTAGCTCAGTGGTAGAGTGCTTGCCTAGCAAGCGCAAGGCCCTGGGTTCGGTCCCCAGCTCTGAAAAAAAAAAAAAAGTTCACTGGATTGTGCATACTTTGGGGCTGGTTATTTTTTACTTTTTTACTGGGAATTATAGTAATATCTTTTATCCAAATAATCCTAACATTCAAATAAAACATATATGAACCACTTTACAACATTAAAATATGGACAAAAAAGGTTTAATGAATAAGACCCAAAATATACCTTTTCAGCTGAAGAACCTGTCAGGACAAATGTTGAGAAAACCGGAAGTGGATATTTGGTTTGAGGATCCCAGCATTCAATAGTGGCTCCCATAGGAAGGCAGAAGAGAGGCACAGATTCTGAGAGCGGAAAAGACTCATAGTCTTCTTCCGGATATCGAAAAATCAAACCTTTCAGAGAAAGGATAACATTTCTTTTTTAAAAATTTGCTTTATATAAATTATTCATGAAACATATTTAATAACACATTGTAATATCAAATTTCTTTAAAATATTTATATAAAATTTTAAATTAATTTTTGCTATAACAGAAATTAAGATAAGCTAATCTATCCTTTATATGTTATCCTTGAACTTATAATTACAACATAAAATATATTAAGAATAATAATATTCCAGGACAGCCAGGACTCCATTAGATGGAAAACCCTACCTTAAAATAAAAAAAAAAAGACACTAATAAAGAATTCAGTCAATCTGATCAACAATCCACATATTTATATATTTGCTTAACCTAAATATGTCAATACCTTATAAAGAATAATAAGAAAGGCAAAGGCAAATTTACTAACTACTCCAGTTAATATTTGGGAGAAATTCAGAGACCAGCTAAATGTTATTTCTTAAACTAAGGCAGTGCTGAAAGCTACAGTGTGAAAGGCGTTCAACATGAGTAAGTACATGACACCCAGGAGGAGGGCAGGTAGCAAGCCGCACTGAGAGCCCTAACAGCCCCTTCAGATGAAGGAGCTACACACCATCAATTAGTTAGCCTCTAATGTCACCAACACACAGCCTATTTCAAAGCTAAAAACTTGAAAGTTCAATCTTTAAAACTCTGTATTCTATGTGTAAAATTCAGATTCTAAATACTTTTGTAACCTTTCTGTAAATAATTTAGGCTTGAGCATTATCTATTGGTACCATGTCCCTTTCAAAGAAAAGACTTCAAGGAAATCGTGTATTATAGACACATTACAACAATATCACATTCTAAAATGATTCTGAATTTCCAATTAATTGTTGTTTTTGTTTTATATAAAGTAAATGGTTTAATCCATTAGTATAAATGATATTATGAGGACAAGAGTTTTCAAATATGGATTTGCCTAATTTTCCTAAAATAAAATTTCATATTAAAAACTGTATAAGCAAAAAGTAATTGACATTGCTTCTTTTCACAAAGAAGCATTCCAGTATCTGCTATTTACAACTGGAGCATACCTGTATTCTCAGATTTTATCCCACCATACCAGTGGGATGGAGAAGGCACATTTAAATCTTTACAGCCCTTGACACTTTAGTGTTCAGTTAGAATGTGGCGATAGATTTCCCAAAAACTTCATGGCAGAAAAGTTTCTCAGGCCCTCCTCTCCTCCACATAGCTGATTCTTTGCAACAAGAGAGAAAGGAAGCAAGTCCACCTTTCATGGCAAGTAACATGTGCTTTCAAATCAGACACACAAAGATAAGAGAAGGAAATGTAAGAAGTAAAGACGCAGTTTGACACTTCTATGATTGCCCAAATACAAAGACTAAAGAGTAAGCAATTTCCACTGAATTATTAAATCTATTAGTGTAGACCAAAAGCTTGCAGGTTTATGCCTCAAATACTTGCTTGGACAAAAGTTTAAACTTAACAACATATAGAGGGTGGTATTAGTAATCTTACAGCATATAATAAGAAAACTTCAGCATTTACATGCTAAAATTATAGATAACTAATAAACCAATTCTACAAAGTATATTACAGAACATATTTTGTCTCTTCTAGCCAGCCCAATGTATACAGCACCCACCAGTTTGTTCAATTGGGACAGAACTTCAGTTCACTTACCAGCCTTGTATGCTATTGCATTTGAAGCAGGAACAGACTTCTTGTAACACAGAAACACATTGGAACCCCACTGGAAAAGATAAATAGGTTTTCAAAAAACTACCAAAAAGTGAAAAGGGCAGAACTGATGCTCTCTAATGTCATTTAGATTTTGATATTCATCCACAGAAATCATTTTCACTGGTAGTGAGTCAGGAGAGGCAATACCTGCCTGTAATCCCAGCATTTAGAATGAGGAAGCAGAGGACAGTAATCTGAGGCCACCCTGGGTTACAAAATGCACAGCTCCTGTCTTTGACAACGGTTGTGCTCGCCTTTAATCCCAGCATTCTGGAGACAGAGGCAAGAGGATGCCTAGGAGTATTGAGGCCAGTCTGGTCTACAGAGCAAGGCAAGGGTCAGCCAGGGCCACACAGAGAAACCGTGTGTGTGTGTGTGTGTGTGTGTGTGTGTGTGTGTGTGTGTGTGTGTGTGTGTGTGTGTGTGTGTGTGCGTGTTGGGAGCAGGAAGGGCAGGGAAGAGCTGTGTGTCCTAGTTAATAATAAATGCCTGCCTAGTATGTGTGAAACCCTGAGTTTGATCCCCAGTGCCACATAAAATTGGGCTTGGTGGTGCATACATGCTATCTTGGCACTGGGGGGAAGTGGAGACAGGAGACTGGAGTTCAAGGTCTTCTTTACCTACATAACCATGTCCAAACCAGCCTGGAATGGCATACGTGAGACTCTTAACTCAACAACAGCAACAATAATAAATATTCTTAAACTAAAACCTACATTTATAAGGGTAGAAATGTTGCTCAGTGGTAGAGTTCAATGCCAGCACCCAAAAATAAATAAATAAAAATACTATTTACTAAACAGACTATATGGAATAATGTAAAAATATGGTTGACAATACTAACTAGAAAGAAACAAGTTGGTTTTTTGGTTTTTGTTGGTTTTTTTAAAAGACAATTTCAAAAAGTTTAGAGTTGATGAGGCCAGTGGGAGATGGCTCAGTGGACAAAGGTGCTCACTGTTAAGCCTGACAACTGAGTTCAATCTTCCGGGAGCCACATGCTGGAAATAAGAGACTCAACTCCCAAAAGTGATCTCCTGTCCTCCATGTGCACATATGCAAGGCAACACACACATGCACGGGGGTGGGGGGGTAACTTTTTAAATCAAAAGTGTATAGTTTTGTAATCATTCAGAGCCTACTAGTACCTGAAAGAAGCCACATAGAGAAGAATGGACACTAAAGCCCAAACAGGAAAACCTGAGTCCCCTAGACTATGAGGTTATCACCTCCACTAACAGTTATGGGTGTGAACATCACCATTGACCTTCACAGTAAACCTAACCCAATGATGTCTCAGTCTTATGAAACTATAATTCAAATGCATATGCCCAATTCCCTTCCTCACCACTCTGTGTGCTTATTTGAGGTAGGTCTGACTTTTGTAACCCAGATCAGCTAAGGAATGCTCTATTCCATCAAAGTTGGCTTTGAACTCCTGACTCTTCTGCCTATACCTCAGTGCTGGGATTACAGTCATGTCTGAATTTTACTAGCCCTGTCAAAAAGTAAAACCACAATGTAAGGAGAGTTCCCACTCAATCTATCTGCAACTGTCCTTAAAGCTACTTGAAAGCCAAGTTAATAAATCTCTGTATTGATATAACAGAAAATACTAAAATACAGACATATATAAAATCCCAAGCTGAAATTATACTTTCTCTGTGTCACCAGAACATTAAGATTCATGATTGGTGCACATCAGAAAGACACAGCTAGTACTCCATAACAAGAGAGCTGGTCTAGCATGCACAAGGCCCTGGCTTGATCCCCAGCTCCACGAGTTTTTTAATTTTAAAAAATGGAGACATAAAAAAAATATAAACAAGAATCATATAAATATGAAAATATACTATGAACCCAGAATTAAGCTTTTTTGGCTTATTTCCAAACAAAACTTTGAAAAGGAAACAACTTTGTTCTTACCATGCCACAGTTTAAGTTTTTATCAACTTTGCAGAAAGTATGAGGAGGGGTTTCTCCTTTACTGGTTATAATAACACAGATATCAGTTACAGCCAAGGAATTCTGGGACCGCACTGGAGGAGCCCTTCGATAGGTGATAAAGATTCTTTGAGAAGTAGTTGAACTATTGTTGACATTGGCACAGCGGCCATATGGCGTGGCTTGGATCACTTCACATCCTGGAATAAGCCTTTCTTTCCCTTCATATAGCACTCTGTATGGCAGGGAAGAAAGGAAGAGAAAGGTTTTAAGTTAAGGCCATTTCTTCTTGAAATGAGCAAACAAAACTTAGCCATTCCTGTTGCTCTCCAAACTTCAACTAGAAACCATAACTTAAAGTATTATTTTAGAAATTATTCTTCTCTGCATTAATTTTTAAAACCTTAAACATGATTTAAGAGGCAAAATTTGGATTGAGCAACTCAACTTTTTATGACAGGACACATAAGAAAGGAATGGGAATACTATAGACATCCTCTGGTCAGGCTCTAAAATTTCTAGAGTATTAAGCTGGTTTTAGAAAAACATCCCTCCTAATTCTTGTCACACTTTTATCTTTAAAAATCCTTAGACAGAATGAGTTCCATTTACTAGGGAGGCAGAGGCATGAGGATCTCCCTTAGTTCAAGGTCAGCCTGGTCTATACAAGTTCCAGGCCAGACAGGGAAAGAAGGCAAACAACAACAAAACCATACACTCAGTAAGTACTATCAAGTAAGGAAACCGTGCCAAGCAACCCCACTGAGGCACACGACTGACAAAGTCCAAGGCCTGCCTTGAATACACAGCCAATTCCAGGTCCGCCTAGGCTACAGAGTGAAACCCTGTATCAAAACAAACAAGCGCCAGAGCTCTCTGGCTTGAGAGGTGGCTCAGTAGGTAAGGGCAATTACCACCCAGCCCGACCTTAGCTCTGATCGCTGAGACCCACATGGTGAAAGCAGAGAAAGGACTCTTGTAGGCTAAACTCCACATGTACCCACACGCACACATTTGCACACACAGAAAATAATTTTTAAAATGTAATGTCAAAAAGAATAAGTAAAAAATTATACAAAATGTGAAAAAAGTCTGCAAGTAACATAATACAATTTGTAAAAGTACACACAACCGGACATGGTAGCACACACCATGTCCTGCAATTATGATGCCGAGACTGCAGGGAGTATAATTAAACTGCCTCAGGAAAATAAACGGGGCTAGGTGTGGTGGTACACACCTTTCCTCCCAGAACTCAGGGGCAAGCGGCAAATAGATTTCTACATAATGTCTGTCTGAGTTCCAGGTCAGTCAGAGCTACATCGTAAGACTGTGTCTCAAAAACATGAGTCAAGTTGGGCTGGAGAGATGGCTCAGTAGTTAAGAGCTCGGCTGCTCTTCCAGGAGACTCAGGCTGGATTACACATAGTGTATAGACAAACATAACACGAAACACCCTTACACATGAAATAAATAATAAATATTTTTAAAAATAGGTAAAAATTTACAAAATATATAAAATAAAAAGGCACAAAGCTTGCTGAAGGACATGAGAGAACTCTGTTACCCTTTCAGTGCCTGTTTCAAGACAAAAATGTTTTCAACTAAACTGGTTTTTGCCCGGACTCAGGACAGCTAAGCAGGACTGAAAGCTCTAGAGCAGACTGGGCTGTGCAACTAGACCATGTCTCCAGAAACCAAGTAAGTACTAATTTTAAAAAATGCTTAAAATGAAATGTCCCTGTTTTGTTTTGTTTTGTTTTTAAAGATTTATTTATTATATATAAGTACACCATAGCTGTCTTCAGACACACCAGAAGAGGGCATCAGATCTGATTACAGATAGTTGTGAGCCACCATGTGGTTGCTGGGATTTGAACTCAGGACCTCTGGAAGAGCAGTCAGTGCTCTTAACCACTGAGCCATCTCTCTAGCCCATCCCTGTTTTTTAAAGTAGGCAAAGAATGTAAACAGATATTCAAAAATAGACATGCAAATGGTGGAAACCACAATACTTGTGTGTGTGTGTGTGTGTGTGTGTGTGTGTGTGTGTGTGTGTGTGTGTGTGTATATGTGTGTCTGTGTCTGTGTCTGTATGTGTCTATGTCTGTGTGTTAGAGATGGGGATGGTTCTAAGACAGGCTTTCAAGAAATCTATCAAACTAGACATATACCCAAACAGCCTTGATTACTGATCCTGCCAAGATCACAGGCGTGTACCTCTATGACTCCCAGTTCTACCATCAGTTTTTATAGCAGTAGTTATAATAAACATGACACTTCAATATAGCATCCACACATAGTAAATCATCAGGGGATTATAAAAGTAACATCATTTTCAAAGAAAAATATCAATACAAATTTTGAAATTAAAAGTCTTTGCATCAGTTACAAAGAAGAAATCTTAAGAGACAATTAACAAACTACAACTACTGATTTTTTTAATGATTTGTTTTTATTTATGTCTATATAAGGGTGTCAAATCCCATAGATTTACAGACAGTTGCGAGCTGCAATATGAGTTATGGAAATTGAACCCAGGTCCTCCAAAAAGTCAACCAGTGCTCTTAACTACAGAGCCATCTCTCAGCCACTCACAACAACTACTAAAAAAAGTTGTTTTGGTTTTCTTGGTTGGTTGGTTGGTTGGTTGTGTTTTTCATCACAGCCTTGACTGTCCTAGAACTCACTCTGTAGACCTGGCTGGCCTGGACCTCAGAGATCCATTTGCCTCTGCCTCCTGAGTGCTGGGAGTGCTGAGCACACCATTACTGCCTAGTTCTTTTTTAAGCAGTGCTGGGAATTGAACCCAAACACTTATATGTTAAGAAAAGCAGGCCCATCTCCAGGGAGAAAGAAGAAAAGACTACCCCCAACCCCAATATTTGAGATAGGATCTCATATAGCCTAGGTTGGTCTTGAACATGTTATACAGACAAAGATGAACTCAATTTTTAAATCTTCCTGCTTCAATCTCCCAAGTGCTCGGATACAAGCATGAGCCACCACTTGGCTTCCAAATATGTATTTTAAAAAGGAATGCTCTTTCCTAAAGATGTTCATGTTTATAGTCATTCATCATTCAACACTTATCTCTTAAAAACACAATGCCCATAATCATAACTCCTCATGTTTTATATCTAATTAAGAATACATATAGATATACAATATATCTTTAAACTTAATCTTGAAATAAAAATAATAACTATCAGAAACTTCTAATTTCTACTATGTACCTTTTTTTAACCTTTAAATAAATTTAATTCCCTTTACCATAGCAAAAGAAAGTGATCATACCCAATATCTGTCAGGGGTGGTTTATCTCTCCCCCTCCTATAACACAGGAAAAGCTCTGGGCTTTTCAGACTTCCATAATTCAAGTTTGCTTGGAGCGCTGATGGAGTGGCTTCAACACAGGTGTAACCTTCAGGTACAGTTTCCCCAGCTGATTTGATAATAACAGCAATGTCTGTGATTGGAGCTTTAGGGCCAATTGATTTATTTGTATCTATACGATTTATTTCTTGATCCAAAAGAGTGGATGTATCAGTGAGACCTGCCACAACAAAGTAGTCTGTCACTCTTGGTCCTTTGTCTTCTATCATGATGGCTGTTCTATTTCCTAAAAGAGAAGAAAATGTATCATTGGTTGGAAATACTTTATACTGATCAAAATTAAGACATTCTTGAGTTAGGAATAATCAGCTACCACATTTCTCAAATTTGTAATCAAACTTCATTCTGTAGAACATTTTACCATTTTTGTCAGCTTTTTTTTTTTTTTTTTCTCCTTCGGAGCTGGGGACCGAACCCAGGGCCTTGTGCTTGCAAAGCGCTCTACCACTGAGCTAAATCCCCAACCCCTCTTGTCAGCTTTTATCTACACCAAAATCTAGTACATTTGCAACACCACTATATTCATTTCATATTCCTACAGTTCTTCCTTTAAGATCATCAGCTGAGTATGGTGGCTCAGCCTGCAATCCCAGCACTTGGAAAGATAAAGCAGGAGGATTCTGAGTTTGAGACCAGTACTACACAGTGAGATCCTGTTTCAAAACCTGAAAAAGGGGGGCACTGGGGTGACTTGAGGGGTAAAATATGTGCCTCAAAAATCTAATGACCTCAGCTTGATACTTGAAACCCACAAAAGGACAGAACCAGCACCCCTGCAATCTGTTCTCTGACCCTTACACTCACAATGTGGCATGTGCGCACGCGCGTACACACACACACACACACACACACACACACACACACACACACACACATACACACAACTATTCAATCATATATGCACATATACATACTACTATTCATTAAAGATTTATGCAATGTTGATCTATGGATGAATAATAAAATGATGTGAAATTAATAAGTAGAAGCAACCAGAGCACCCCCAAAAGGATATGATGGCATTTGTATTATTGTTCTTATTAGTGTGTGTGTGTGCGTGTGTATGTATGTGTGTGTGTTTTTTGTATGTGTGTGTGTATGTATGTATGTATGTTTTGTGTGTGTGTATGTATGTATGTGTGTATATGGGTTTTTTGAGAACAAGGTCTGGGAACCGAATCCAGGTCCTCTGAAAGAAAAGCCAATGCTCTTAACTGCTGAGCTATCTTTCCAATCCTTTATTTGTTTAGCTTTATTTTTTTTTCCCCAGTGGGGGCAGCAGAGGAATGGGACTCAGACACAGCAATCCTTTTACCCTTTGGCCTCACCCTCTGAAATGCCCAGGCACTAGACATTTAACTCTCTTTACCATGACCACTTCATACTGCATGTACTTTATGGCTGAAGACTAGCTCTGTGTGTATGTGTACCTGACATTTTTTTTTTTTTTGTACCTGACATTTTTTATTCGTCCATCTACTTAATGACACTAAATTATTTCTGTACCCTGCTGCTATCACAATGCTGAAATGAGCTTGAGGGTACAGGTATCACCTCAAGAAAGAAATTTTACTCTGGTTAAATAACTAGACATTTGATTGCCAGACCATATAGTGGTTCTATTTTTAATATTGAGTAATTTCCCTAATTAATTCCCATGTTTGTACCAATTTATAATCCCACAAATAGTGTTTCATGACTCTCTGCTCTAAACCTTGAGCAACTCTGTGTAGCAAAAGCTTTTCTTTCTGTTTGTTTTTTAAAGACAGGGTCTCATTCTGAAACCCACACTAGCTAGAATTCAAACTCTCATTAGTCATTCTGCTGAAGGGATTTCAGGTATAAATCATCATGCTTAGCTTTAACAAAGCTTTTCTTTTTAAAGTGTATCTCCATCTCCTCATCATCCCACCACCACCACAATCCCCACATATTCCTGACTTGCCTCTCTTTGAAATGGCTACATTTAAACATTGGCTACATTTAAACAATGCAAAAGAAGGGGTTAGTGGTTTCCTTTAGACAGCTCTATCAAGATCAGCTATACCACTTAAGCCAAAGAACTTTAACACTGAAGTCATTTTGAATAAAATCAGCTGACAGAACAATGATATTCTCCACTGTTGTGTATGTGGCTCAAAGTTTTACACAAGAGTGACCTAAAGAGAGGCTGCAAACACAAGTGCTTAAAAGTATTTAGGCCAGCCAACAGAAGGCTAAAACAGGAGGATTAAAGCAAGTTCCAGGCCTAGGCTAGATGGTGAGTTTCCAGGTCAGCAAAGGCTACTGACTGAGGTCCTATCTCAAGGGAGCTAGGGCCAGAGGAGTGAGGGGATTGAGAGGAGGGAAAGGAGGGAGGGGAGGGGTGGGAGGGGGGAAAGAAAGAAAAGAGAAAGCCAGGCAGGATGATTAAGACCTGGAAAGTAGAAGAAGATGCAGGCAGCCACTAATAGGGTAAATCCAGTTGTTAACTGCCTGATCCACTTGGGAAAACTACAACTTCCGTTTTTGAATGTTATACAAAGTCAAATTGGCCAGGTGTGGTGGCAAACAGAGAAGTTCACCAGGAGCTTGAGGCTGGCCTGGTCTTCACAGTGAGTTCTAAACCAGCCAGTGAGACATTATCTCAAAGAAAGGATGTAGGGGTGGAGGTGGGTGGCAAAATCCCAGAACTTGGGAGGTTGCAGTAGAAAGATCAGGAATTCGTGGCCAACCTAATGGAGGGATTCTGGAGCCAGCCTGGGCTGCAGGAGATCCCATAAAGGAAAGAGGAAAGAGGCAGAAGAGGAGGCGGCCATTAGCTTTACCTTAAGGTTCATAAGCCAATGCACCTATGTATCTGAGAGTATAACACATGCTGGAAATTTTAAAAAGAACAACTTTGGGTCTGGTTAATTTTGATGTGTGTGTGTATTCATTTTTGGCATGGTTTTATATATATTAAAAAGTTTATATATAAAGTTTATTTTTAAAAAAAAATCTATTATTCCCAGTGAAAGAGTACTTTGACAAGAACTGAAAAAGAAATTTTGACCCTTACTGTTTTGTTTTTAGAAAGGTTCTTTCTCATGGTGGTATGGGTGTGACAATTTTGAAATTATTCTGTGCTTACGTCTATCAGTACGCTTGTCAGAATTCCTGCTGTAAGAAAAGAATACAAATTTGGAAAGTGTGAAGACAAGATTCAATATACTAGAATGAAATCAGAAGCAACAGTGTGAGTGCATATGTATGCTAAGGCAATTTCATGCCCTTAAACAGCATATTAAGCTAGGTGTGGTGGCACTAGCCTGGCCCATAATCCCAGCACTCAGGAAGCTGAGGCAGGACGATGTCAGGCCAGCCTATGTTAAGTAGCAACGTTCTGTCTCAAGAAATCCAAGCAAACTGAAACCAAGCACCTGCTGAATGTTTGGATATTTAATGAACAGGCTATCTATAAAACCCACACCAAGGCTCAAGGAACAGCAGAAAAGAGAGTAGAAAGAAACTAAGAGACAAAGTTTGGGATGGAATGTTGTGAAAGTCTATCACCCAGGTAAACCTGATATGAAGCCTCAGCAGAAATGATTTCCTGAACAAGACGACATCCATTAACATATTATGTGGAAGGATGAGGGAGTTATAAGGTACCACCCACTCCATGGGAACTATAGACAGTTAACAGTTCTTAGACGAAGAGAGACATTTTCTTCAATGTTGTTCCTATAAATAACCTGTTCCCTATGCCCCTGTAAACAACCCTAATTAAACTTATTAGGTCACAAAAAAGATGGGAGCAGATGGAGAATAGTAGGGAAACAAGAGAGTAAGGGATGAATAGGATTACATTACACTACATGCATGTATGAGGATGTCATAATTAAACATATTATTATGCATAAATAATATATGCAAATAAAAACATGAAAAATTTTAAGGAAAACTTAAATAAACGTGTATTGATATAAAACCAAAGTATGTATGGACATGAAGCTCATTAGTAGGATAATTATGCATCATTTCATTTTTGCACAATGTTCATTTTCTTTTTTTTTTTTTTTTCTTTTTTCTTTTTTTTCGGAGCTGGATACCGAACCCAGGGCCTTGCGCTTGCTAGGCAAGTGCTCTACCACTGAGCTAAATCCCCAACCCCACAATGTTCATTTTCAATTATGCAAAATGTTTCATCTTGAAGAAATCTGTTTTTTGAGACAAGGTCTCACTTTGCCACTCACTATGTGCCCAGTCTGGTATGGAAAACATGGCAATCCTCCTGCCTCTGCCTCAACAGTGCTGGGATCTGAATTGTGAGCTACCACATCCAAATAGTAGCGTAAAATGTTATTAGAAGAAAAATACAAAAATTCATACAATCTTTTCAACTTTTCTACAAACCTAAAATTATTTTAAAAATTATAATTTTAAGGTTGAGTACATATCTCAGTGATAGGTCACTTTTCTAGGGAGTTCTGAGTTCAATCTACAGCATCACTAGATAAAATTAAAATTTGATTTTCTTTAATTTTTTTACTGAAGGAAAAGGAAGTGCCCATGACTTTGTGAACACAAGCCTGTGGTAGCCATGGGTAGATCCTGGGTATCTTCCTCAAGTGTTTTTCTGTCTTATTTTTGAGCCAAGGTTTGTCACTGAACCTAGAGTTCACCAATTCAATAGATTGGCCAGCAAGATGCAGGGATCCTCCTGTCTCCTTACCTTCTCAGTGTTGGGATTATGGGAGCACAATGTCACACATGGCTTTTTATGTGGGTGCTAGGAATCAAGTACTCTTGCTTGCACAGGAAACACTTTAACAAATGAGTCAATATCCCTGCTCCAATAATTTAAATATATAAGTTTTATTAATTTATTATGTATGTATGTGGACAGTATTGTCAACAGCAATAAAAACAGTCCACGTGCCCATCAATTGGTACCATATATTTATTTACACAATCGAGTGCCGTTCAACAATAAGGAATAAAGTACCAACACACGCTTCCACAAAGATGATGCTTGAAAACACTCCACTAACTGGAATCATCTAGCCACAGAAAACATATGCGATATGGTTCTATTTCAGTAAAATGCTCAGAACAGCAGCAAAAGTGGATATAGAAGCAGAAGTGGATGAATGGCAGACTCAGGCAGGCAGGGACTCAAGAGAAATGCAGAAGGGCTGCTAATAGAAAAGAGGCTCCTGTTCAAACCATGATGTTCCACAGAGCCAAGGATGGGCCAACATGCCTGTGATCCCAGCATTAGAGAGAAAGAGAGGAGAGCTGGAGATGTAGAAGCCAATTGGGGAATAGAAGATCTGGTCTCACAACTATTAACAGGTACTAGACCCCCTTTGGGGGTCACGTGTTAGATACTTACATTATGATTCATAATAGTAGCAAAATTACAGTTAAGAAGGGGATACAAGGGCTGGAGAGATGGCTTAGTGGTTAAGAGCACTGACGGCTCTTCCAGAGGTCCTGAGTTCAAATCCCAGCAACACACGGTGGCTCACAACCATCTGTAAGGGGATCAGATGCCCTCTTCTGGTGTGTCTGAAGATATCAACAGTGTACATCATACATTAAAATAAATAAATCTAAAAAAAAAAAAAGAAGGGGATACAAAAATAATTTTATGATTGAGGTCACCATAACATGAGTACTGTATTAAAGGGTTGCAGTATTAGTAAGACTGAAAGTGCTTGTTGCTTTTCCAGAGAACTGAGTCCAGTTCCCAGAAGCCACGTGAGTAAGTTCACAACCACCTATAACTTTAGCTCCAGAAAATCCAATATCCTTTCATGGCCTCTGTGGGTACCTGCATTCATATTTACATAGCCAAATGCATATACACATAAGAAGAAAATTTTTTAAAAGCTGTGTATATGGGTGTCCTTCCTAGTTCTGACTGGTTAAGAACACACTCAGAGCCAGAAGAGGGTGGCTTACTTCTTTAATTCCAGGGAAGCAGAGGGAGCTGGATCTCTGAGGTTGAAGGTCTACAGAGTGAGTTCCAGGACAGCCAAAGCTACAGAAAAACCCTGTATTGAAAATTCAATAACCAGGGGGCTGGAGACATGGCTCAGCAGTTAAGAGCACTGGCTACTCTTCCAGAGGTCATGAGTTCAATTCCCAGCAACCACATGGTGGCTCACAACAATCTACAGGTGGATCTGATGCTCTTTTCAGGCAGGTAGATGCATATGCAGCAGAGCACTCATAAATTAAATGAATAAAATTTTTTTAAAAAATGAAAAACCAAAGCAAAATACAAAAACAAACAAAAGCCCACACTCACAGAAACAATGTCACCAAAAACAACAAATATTACTTAAGCCACCCCCTACAGTAACACCCTGGGGCAGGGTCCCTTAGAGAAATGACAAGGCTGAAATGAATCAAGGAAAATGTATGGTACACCCAGAATGCCACATGCAAAGGGCAAAAGGCACTTTAAAGATTAATGGAGTCCTGTCAGTAGTCACAAGTACTAGGTTAATGAGTCTCCCATAGTTCAAACTGTGGATGATCTCTGAATCAAAATGTGTGGCAGAAACTAGGGGCATGACTCAGGAGTAAACTGCATACAAAAAGACAAAGGATGGTAGCAATAGATTATAATACATTAAGTTTTCTAAATATGAGCCCATTCTGTTCCTACAAAATGAAGGTCAGAAGACTTTTTACAATAGAATGTCAAGTGGTACAGGTGGGGAGAAGGAATGATAGAATATAGCCATTTTCTAATCACACATTCAGACGTGAGCCAGAATGAAGGAGACTAAGTGTTAGGTTTCAAACCTGGGACAAAGGGCTGAGGGCCTGTTTAACATATCAAAGTGGACCAGGCTACCAGGTTCTCTCTGCATCCCTTAGTCCCTACCTAACACAGGATCTTCCTGGCTAGCATACCTTGGCCCCCTATCCTCAACTCTAGTCCAGATATTGGACTGGTCCTCCAGGGACCCTTTCTATATAATCCAGTCATTTTGGTTACCCCTTCACTTTTGGGCCTCCTGATTGCTGCACCTGGTTCTCTCTCTTTTCCCTCCTTCCCCTTCCCTCTTTCCCTTCACCTTCTCCTCACATGGTTCAGAGTCATGTCCACTCTGGACTCTCCCAGATATCCCTGTCTCTGGCTACACACTCCTTTTTATCTATAATAAACTTTCTCCTCCACTATACCTAGCAGCAGTCACAACCTTTTTTATTTATGTTGGCATTCCTTCTAGGCTCCGCCCAACAGTTACCTGGCAACAGCCAAATAGGCCTGGCTTGCAATAAAAGAAGCTGTTGGACTCCTCACTCCCTGACCCCTTTTCTTTCTCTCCTCATCACCCCCCTTCTCCATGTGTTCCTGGCCGACCCCACCCATCTTTCTCTGTCTCTACTCCCTTTTCAACTCCCCTTCCCATGCCCTAAATAAATTCTATTCCACACTATACCTGTCTACCATACCTCAGGGGAAAGGGATACCTCAGCATGGGCACACTAAGGCACCCTTCCCACCTCACCATACTGTGCTCTATAAAACATATTCTGGACTTTTTTTTTTTTAATAAAACACAACAATTACTTTTCCATTCAAAGAACACTGAGCAAAAGTCCACTAGAAACTGTTACAGCAACTATAAAATGTTAGTCTGGTGAGAGACAATATACCTGGAACTTAGCACTCAAAATGCTGGACAGGAGGATCTTGCATTTAAGGATGGCCTGAACTAATAAATATGGAACTCCAGGCTAGTCTGGACTGCAAAGAAAGATCATGTCTCAAAAATCAAAACAGATGGCTCAGTAGATAAAAGCACTTACCAATATACCTGACAACCTTGGTCTCCAGGTCTCAAATGGTAGGAGAAACCAATTCCTACAAATTGTCCTCTGACCACCACACAGGCACCATGGCAACCACACACATACACACCACACAAATGTTTATTTAAAAGGGGTGGGGTGTCAGAGATGGCCCAGTGATTGCAGTTCTTGCCCCACAAGCAAGAGTTCAATCCCCAGAACCCATGTAAATTCTGAGTGGGCCTGTAGCTTTCCTATAATTCCACCTCTGAAGGCAGAGATGGGAATCCCAGAATAAGCGGGCTTCTGAGACTAGCTTATGTGAGCTTTTGGGTTGATCCTGCCTGTAAAGAAATCAGTGGAAGAAAAATTGAGGAAGATTCCCTGATATCAACCTCAGTCCTCCATATGCGCACTCACATGCCTGCATGCACACCTGTAAACATGCTTCACACATGTAAACACATTTAACACATATACATAATCACATGAAAAAGTTTTAAAATAGTGACATGGAAACACACACACACACACACACACACACACACACACACACACACAGAGCCTTATCTTTAATCTCAGCACTCCAGAGACAGAGTCTGCAAGTTGAAGGCCAGGCTAGCCAGTACTACACAGTGAGAGACCCAGTCTGTAGGGGGAAAGGAACTCTCCAAATAACTGAAAGCCAGCTTCAAGCCAGGTATGAAAGCTAAGGCAAATTTTTTTTTTTTTTTTTGCAAGTTTAAGGCTAGCCTACCCTATAGAATGAGACCCTGTCTCAAAAAGAAAAGAAAAACATACAGGCTGGAAAGAGGGCTCTGTGTTTAAGAGTTTAAGAGCACCAACTGCTCTTCCAAAGGACCTGGGTTTCATTCCTGGCAACCACATGACAACTCATGTCCATCTATAGCTCCAGTCCAGGGGATATACATGCGGGCAAAAGACCCATACACATAGAATTTTAAAAATTAAAGATGCTGGGATTACAGGTGAGAATAGTCTTTCAGCAAAGAAACTGTCATGTAATAAGGAAACTATTTTATAAGAGAGAAGAAAGCTTAAGGCCAGTTAACTAAGTCTTTTATCTGAAAAGTAAAGAGCCCCACACCTCCAACATGTCTTATGGTTACCACTGTGTTACAGTCTACAGTGCAACCATGGTCTCCTATTGATCATGGAAAAACCAAATTACTGAATAATTTCTTTTATAAAACACATATGTAACATCTGTCTATTTTATGTGGGAGGGAAACACAGCAAGTGACCTTATCTACTGAGCCGTCTCATTACCTCTGAATAATTCACCTTTCTATATATTAAAATATCCTAGGTAGGAGCTGGGAATCTCGATAAATGCTGATGTACATGACCACCTTGTAAAAGAAGGCTCCAAATTCAATGTACAGCACCCTTTTAAAAAAAATTCTACCTTCTGTTTTATTCCATTAGCCAATTCCCAAGCAACTCCAGTTAATTGTGATAGGTCTGTGGTTTGATCTTGTAAACTCCCTCTCTTCACTCTTTCCAAAACAAAACAAAACTTTTCAGGTTAATTCATTCAGGAGAAAGAGGCTTGTTTAGTGGTACATACTTCTAATCATGGCATCCAAGAGGCTAACGAAAGGACTGCCATGCGTTTGAGACCTATCATGCCACACCGTGAACTGCAGGAGCTTGGGATATACAGAAAAATCTCACTCAATCAACAAATAAGAACAAAATGTTTTAGAGGGAGCAAGTGGAGAGTTTTGTTTCTTTTTAAAAGATGTATTTATGGGTCTGAGTGTCTTACTCCCTATATGTATGTGTACCAAATGCAACCCTGTACTTGTCGAGGTCAGAGAAGAGTCAGAAGGTCTGACAATCTCTGGAACTGGAGGCTACACGTGGGTGTTGGAACCAAACCCAGATCCTTGGCAAGAACAGTGTGCTTACCTGCTGAGTCACTTCTCAGCAGCCCCAGAACTACTGTAAAGCACAGTACAGGGGAATCGGGAGACAGCTCCGTGAGTAAAGAAGCTTACTGGTAGGCCTTGTCCAAAATGTTAAGAATTAGAACAACGAAGATACTGAACACAACTGGGCTTACAGTCCATCACTTGGAAAGCAAAAAGGAGAAAAACAGCTACTAGGACATGAATTTGAGGACTGATGATGGACACTCCTCTGGCATCTGCAGGCATATACACTCACATGTACGTACCTACACACAGACATATACATGATCAAAATAATAAAAATAAAGCTTTTAAGACAAAAAGAAAGGCAAACTTAGGAAGAGATGGCTCAACAGTTAACATTTGCCACTTTTCCAAAGGACCCAAGTTGAGTTCCCAGCACCATATCCTTCAGATCTAATCTACTCTTTTAACCTCCTCAGGCACCACTGAATGTGCAAGCAATTTTAACAGAGAGAAATCTAGAGCAACAAAAAAATCAAGAGCCAGCATAGTGGCACACACCTGAAATCCCACCCCTCGGGAATCAGTGGCAGGAGGGTCTCAAATCTAAGGCCAGACTGTGACGATTAGCCCAGCTATACATACTATAGTTCCCATATAATCTCACCAGTGCATAGCCACTTCCACTATAAACACCCCCTTCAGAGTGTTATCTGTGTTAATAACTGGAGAATCTGCTGTGTCTACACACTGTCATCATGTACAGTCTCTAGTGTACAGGGTCCCTCTTGGTATTAATTCTATGGCTTTGAACAAATGAATAGTGCACACATCTACTATTATAGTTTCATTAAGTATTTTCTGTGTTCACCTCCCCCACCTCTTCCTTTACCTACCCCCCCTCCTTCTGTTGTTATATTTCTTTTCCTTATTGCTTTTTTTGAGACAGGGTCTTATAGTCCAGATTGGCTTTAAACTCAAAATCCTCCCAAGTACTAGGATGACAGGCATGAACCAAAACCATATTTTATTGTTCCTGGGGCTTTGGGGATTTTTTTGTTTTGTTTTCATTTGTCTAATTTTTATTGTTTGTTTATTCTTTTATTTGTGTATATAAGTGAAGCACATGGTATACAGTCACATGTATGAAGATCAAAAGACAACTTGCAGGAGTCACATTGCTCCTACCATACGGGGCCTAGGGATCAAATTCAGATCATTAGGGTTGGTAGCAAGTGCTGTACATGCTCAGCTGTCTCAGTGACCCTTATTTTGTTTTCTGAGACAGGATCTTGAGTAGCCAGGCTGGCCTCAACCTCACTCTGAAGCTCAAGCTAGTCTTGATTCTTCCTCCTGTTGCCACCTTCTAACTACTGGTGATTACAGGCATGTGCATTCACGCCCAACTATTTGATTCCATTTATTGTTACTCATTTTAGTGTAGGGTCACTAAATTTCTAAACTACATATGTGAGCTGGAGGTATGTATGACTTAGTGGTTGAGGGAATGTTCATTATGCATAAGGCTGAGTTCAACCTAAAAACTCATAGTAACATAAAGAAGTTATGAGTGAGAATTACACTGCCTCTCCTCCACAGCAGCAACCCAAGCAGATCCAATCTGAAGAAGGAAGTACCGACAGGCTTCTCAGCAAAAACTATGAATGCACTCGGGGGAAAAAGAAAATAAATGTAAGAGCAATTGGAGGTAAAATGAAAGGCCGAGCAGACCACAGTGAGGATGACCTGCAAGCCCTGCACTTGGGAATAGGAGGCCGAAGAGTTTGTCATCCTCAGCTGTGTAGTAAGTTCAAGGTTACCTAGGCATTTACCTCTTGCAGCATTTAAGACAACAGCAAGCACAGCAAGTTCCAGGCTTACCTAAACTATATACCAGGACTTTGTACCAAAAAAAAAAAAAAAAAAAAAAAAGGCAGGTAGGCATGCCTTTAGTCCCACACTAAGGCAAAAGCAGGAGGGTTATAAAAATTCAAGGCCTTCTTCCCACAAATACTCTTATAAATCTTATATAATATAAGTATCTAAATTTGCAATTCCTTATACCATGATCCTAAAAGACCTCTTTTACTAGGTTATCATACAGGACACTCTTCCCTGATTTTCAACTCTCTGTTTGGTGCTCTGTTTTGTTTCTTCTAAACAAGGTGTCACCACTTAACCCAAGCTGACTGACATGGAATGCTGAGTACGAAGGCTGGCCTCGCTTCTACACAGTCACCCTGCCTCCACCTTCCAAGTGCTGGGGGGAGTACAGGTATGCAACACCACACCTGGCTTCCCAAAGTTTAACTGGTAAAGACACTTCCCATTCCATTGCTATAAATCTACAAAACTGACAATCTGGTATGGCTTGTGCAGCACAGTCCTTAAAAGGGTAACATTTTAATTCATGCATTATGAAAACTTGTGTCCTCATTTTCTGCAAGTATTTTCTACTAGAAATTCGAGTTATAACAGGCACTCTGTTTTCAAATCAGAGCAGGCGGACGAGGGAGACAGCTTGCCACTGACTCAGCTGCTTTCTTTTTCCCTTTACAACCTGTACTTAAGGTTCAAGAACAAGGTGAAAACGTAACTTTCAACGTGAGCAGCAAAGCCAATACGGTATTTGTCTTAGCAGGGAACACCAATGAAAATATGAGATGCTTCTGTCTTAATTGGCAAACACACAAAAAAAGCGAAGGTGCCTTGTCATTATTTACCATGCAAAACTCTTCACGCATAAGTTACAAACTGCCTTTTACTACAGATGCTTAGCGTGTTTCCTTAGAAAGACCTGTGGCCCAAATAACCATCCAAATCTGCCATCCTCAACTGTCACAGCCTACACAACACAGCACTTCCTTGTGATTTAAAACATTTACTTTTAAGAATAGTCTCCACCCACAACTTTTCCACAAATCTCTTCAGCTACAAGTAGCTCAAGTTTACACTGCAAAACGCTGTATTTATTCCAACAAGATGCACTCATTTACAAACTACACAGGAGTAAATTACTAAAATGCAAAACATCAACATTTCTGACACATCGTTTCTATTATTCAAATAAGCAAACAATTATACTCCAACCAAGGTACTGTTGGCCAAAAATCAAATGACATGGGATCATTTCACTAAAGCCGGTAATAAAGACGATTAGACCCCTTAATCTCAATCCATTGCTTTATAAGTAGCAAAGAGTCAGAGGAGTGGACTGAATACCAGAAAACCTTTTGCTACTAACTAAAAAACAATTCAAAGCAACCCAGTAAGAAGCAGGTCATGTTCATGAGCACAGATCTAAGATTATGTCTGAGATTTCTGAGTTCCCAGTCTTACATCAAGAAGGCAGTTTGCCAACTTTTAACATTAATATTGAGAACAGAGCAGAAAATATAGAGGGTTTTTATGGTCATAATGACTGTGATACAAAAAAAAGTTTCCTTTTGCAATTCTTTTTTAAACAGAAAAGTCACATAATGAGTTCAAGATTTAAGTTAGTTTAGTATATAGTCATGATTATCAAATCAAATGTTTACTGAAAACCTGGCATCAGGTCATTACACCTAAAGATCTTTTCTATCTTCTCCTTGGAAGCATGGAGATAGACGGCAATACCTATTTCTAGGGTTAACTGGACTCGAGTTTGCACACAATTAAGTAGCCTCAGTATGTCAACTACTCAGACTACAGTGCATGACCTCTCTAGATACAATCGCACAGCAAGTTGAGCTTTCAGTACGGGGGAATGACACCTTCTCTCACATTTGCTCAAGTAACTACAGTAACTGCCCTAAATTTTCCCGTGTGAAACCAACAAATTTTGAGGGGAAGAAAGAGAGGGGGCATTTTAAAAACTGGGTCATTCCTTATTTGTTCTTTCCAAGCACATTCTTCGTGAGGAAAGGGCCTACGAATCACAAAAAAGGGAGAGGGAAGTCGTGACAGCATCTCCAATGCTTTAAAGTTGCGGCTCTTACAAGAGTCAGCACTAGGGGCTCATTACTTGGCTTTATTTGGGTTTAGTCACTCCGGAGCTGAATGGAGCCTTCCTATAAGTTATCCCCAACAAAGTAGCCCTAAACATCAGCCACGGTCCGGCAGAGGAGGAAATGCCCTGGATTCACCTGCGGCACCTGCCTGCACCCCGGTACCTCCACCTCCGCAGCGTCCGCGGATCCTTACGCTCCACCCCAGCCGCCACCGCTCAGCACCCCACCGGCCAGGCCAGGGCCCGAGAGCCTAGTTCCCGCTTCACCCCGGCGGCAGAGGCCAGGCCCTGTCCCTGCACTGAGGCGATCCTCAGGAGACCCTCCAGCCGCAGCCTCTCCGCACCGCAGCCCGCAAGCTCTGGGGACCTCCGGCCCGCTCGGCGACTAGGCCAGCCGGCCGCTCCCCTCCTCCAGCTCTACCTGAGCGGCCTGACTGCGCGGGAGGGAATAGGCAGGGCGGCGGTGCGGACTTACCTGCGCCCGCCCAGTCGGCGACCGTCCCGACACCGTAGCTTCCTGAGCAAGAAAGCGCCGGCTACGCGGCCTGGACACCCTCCGCTGGCAGGGCCGGGACTCCGGTGGCCCCTCTGCGCCTGCGCCTCAGCGCGGCCGGCTCTCCAGGGACACAGCCTGCAGCGAGAGCAACTGCCGACCGAGGGGCTCGCGGGCCGCGAGTGCTGCGGGAGGACCGAGGTCTAGGCGCTGCCCGCGGCGAGACTGTCCCGACTACAGACCGCCATGTTTCTGTTTCCTTTTCTTTTTTGCTTTCCACTCCTTCCGCCCCTTTCCACAGAACACCACTTTCCCTCCCTCCGTCCCTCTCCCTTTCCTTCTGCGGGGGCGGTAGAAAGGACGCGGGGGTGGGGTCCGAGGTCGGACCCGCCCGCTAGGACCACGCCCCTTGGTTGGGCTCCGCCCAAAGGTTGTCCCACGCCCCCAGACTCCTTCCAAGACTCGCGCTCGGGCCACGCCTCTTCAGTTGCGCTCCGCCCCGTGAGCGCCCTCCTCCTGGCAAAGGGACCCATTCCGGCCGACCTCGGAGCGCTCCTTGGAATCCTGACGCTGGCCTACCCGACCCCGAAGGGAGAGACCGCCAGCTCTCCGGGCTCTAGTTGCAGCCTTACTGTTTGTTCTGCGTTTTTTGCGGTGGCCTGTGGCAGGTGACTACCTAGGCCTCTCAAGGTCGGGCTTTCAAAGACTTAGAAAGTGACATAGAATAGCTCAAGGTCAATGGGGAAAAAAAAAAAAAGCCAAGGGAGACTTGCAGTTTCTCTTTAGTAGAGGCTGGAAGTCCCACCCATAACTGTGTGACCCCAAAGTCTGAGTGACATTGGAGGACTGCCCTTCTCTAAGCTATCCAAAGACCTCTCGGGAGAGGCCTTGGCTGCGTTGGCTTTCTGTACTTCTGCCCAGATTGTGATAACGTCGAACGTGTAACTCTTTAATTTAGATAATCGTAACACGCTGCCTCCCAAAGGTAACTTAGATCGAGAGGTAAACATTCTGAAGCTGATGGTTGTGAGCTTCAGGACACAAGAAGAGCAGCAAGTACTCTGAAATACTGAGTCATCTCTTTAGCACCCATTTTTTCAGTTTTGCAGGTACAGACGAATGGGGTTGGAGAGTCTTCACTGTATGCAATTTTGGCAAAATATTTCTGGCTTGTTTTGGTTTTGTTTTGTTTAGTGGAGGGTGAGGGTGTGCAGGGTCTCTCTATTTAGCCCTGGCATTTCCTACAAGTCTTATTTGTAGACGAGGCTGGCCTTAAACACTCATTTCATTGCTGAAATTAAAGACTTGTGCCACTACTTGGTGACATTTTTTTTAAGGTATCAAGTTTTCAAAAAACAAATAGCTTAAAATAAGTTAACAACTTTTTTTTTCTCCTGGCAAAAGATGGGTTGGCTCATGACCTGTAGCTGATTGAAATTAGAACTGATAAGATGGGGGAAGGGGGGTAGAACAACAATGACGTGTGTGAGCATGTCTTAGTGAAACTTGTTTCTATGTATGCTGTTTAAAAGTTCATTAAATTATTTTAAAGATTTGTGCAAAACTGGTGAGCACCTGTGTACATAATGGTCATTTTACTGAGAATTACTCTTTCATTTGCTCACTATACTTGCTAACAAGTATAATGTTAAGTCTGGTTGATACATGCCTGGTTGGCGATCTATTTCTGAAGTTAACAGCAGGTTTGAAAAGTTTTGGCTTTCGACTTCTGTAACAGATGCCATTTTCCTAACCACATTAGCAGTCAGAATTGATTCAAGAAGAAACACTTAGCAATATGAATATCGCCTTATTAACAATAGTTAGGAGTTGGTCTGGGGTCCTGGAAGCATCCTGTCACTAACAGTTCAGACAGCAGAAACGATAAGGACACATTCATATTTGAAAACCTAACTGTGAACTTCTTGTATTTCCTTGTCAATGTAAAACTAATGCTTTCAAAATATTTAAACAGAGCTATGGGTTTAACTTAATGAGAGAGAGCATATTTAGCTAGAGCAAGACCAGACCCTAGGTTGGATCTCTAGCTCTGATGGGTGCATATCATTAACTCTTAGGCACTGAAGTGCCTACCTTTCTCCTCAACCCATACTCTTTGGTACCTGTAAATCTGAAGAGTGGATGCCAGAGACTTACTATTTCAGAGTACTTTCTGCTCTTCTTGAGGACCAGCATTAAATTCTCAGCACCCAGTCCTGAGGTTCACAACAGGGGATCTAACTAACACCCTGTGGTACTTTGAATATGCTTGGTCCAGGGAGTGGCACTATTTGGAGGTGTGGCTTTATTGGAGGAGGTGTGGATGTGGCTTAAGACCTTCCTCCTAACCACACAGCAGCCCAGCAGTCTTCTCTTACAGGCCTTCAGATGAAAATGTAGAACTCTCAGCTCCTCCTGCACCATGCCTACCTGGATGCTGTCATGCTCCTGCCTTGATGATAATGGACTGAACCTCTGAACCTTAAGCCAGCCCCAGTTAAATGTTGTCCTTATGAGTTGCCTTGGTCATGGTGTCTGCTCACAGCAGTAAAACCCTGACTAAGACTCATCCACCATACATATAAATAAGCCAGTGTGCTGGCTTTTCTCAACTGAGGTTCACTCTTCTCTCATGACTCTAGCTTGTGCCAATTTGACATAAAACTAGCCAGGACACAGGCTGAGCAAATCATGGGGAGCCAGCCATTCCTTAAGGCCTCTGTGTCTGCTCCTGCCTCCAGGTTCCAGACCTTCTTGCGTTCCTGTTCTGACTTCCTCCAGTGATGTACAGTGATGTAGAAGTGTAAGCCAAATAAACTCTTTCCTCCCCAAATTGTTTTTGGCCATGGTGTTTCATCACAGCAATAGTAACCCTAACTAAGACAGAAATGCCAAAACCTTATCCCACTTAAAAGAGAAAGAAGAAAGAAAGAAAGAAAGAAAGAGAGAGAGAGAGAGACAGAGAGAGAGAGAAAGAAAGAAAATTGGAAGAAGCCATTTTTCCATATGGTGGATTACAAGAGTTGAGAAAAATCCATATTTTTTCCCTTGATTTTCCTTAATATTTTCATCACCCTAAAGTTTTGCCATAGCTTTTCATCTCCATTTCCTTCCCAATATCTCGTAGAATGGACTGGCACGTCTAACGTCTCATCTGAGCCAGCTGTTCTCGTCTTGCATGTTTTCATCACTCTTGCACATCCAGGATAAATAAGTTCACGTTGGTGTTTAATATAGAGCTATTCGTCTCTCCCTACTGAGGAACTATTTGCAGTTAATAGTTGTTCAGGGAAAGAGAGTCCTTTTTTGAGGATCTGGCTACTTGCCAGAGTCCCATGTCCCAGTGGATTGTCCCTCACCCAAGGCCATATGAGCAGCACTAACTGAACTTAAAAGAATACACATATATTTGGGTGGGAATACATAGGATCATTTCTCATTGTGTACGTTATGAAATGCTAAAGAATAAAGACAACATTCAATGTTCAATTAAAAAAAAATAAATAGGGGCTGAATACATGAGCCCAAGATTAAGAGCATTTACTCCTCTTGCAGAGAGCCTGAGACTCCAGTTCTGGGAGACACAATGCCCTCTTTTGGCCTCTGTGATCACCTGCACAAGCATGGTGTACATATGAATGATCAAAAACACACATATGTAACATAAAATGAATAAATCCTTACAAAAAAAAACCAAATTATTTGTCTAAAAAGCTGGAGGAGAACTGAAGAGCCCAATAAGCATATAACTGTTATAATCATTACAGCATCAGAGTTTTATTTAAATTTATAGATACGAGAATACATACAAGTCAGGCATGGTGTCATATGTCTTTAATCCCAGCACTTGGGATGCAGGGGCAGAGACAGGGGTAGGGGCAGGGGCAGGGGCAGGGGCAGGGGCAGGGGCAGGGGCAGGGGCAGAGATTCCTGTGAGTTCCAAGCCCGCCTGGGCTACATAGTCAGACCCTATCACTAAATAAATAAAAACATACTTAAGGGCCGAGGGTATAGCTCAGCTGCAGCCCTCTTCCCTAACATGTATGAGGTCCCAGGTTGACCTGGCTTCACAAAAAGAGGAGGGGTGGGGTGCACAGGACTAATCTGGCCAACCCTCCATAAAAGGAAGTGACATTCTAGCTGGAAGCTCCTCACCCCCACCCTCCAGTGCTCATGATCACTGTCGAGTCCTCTGGATTTACAGGGCGAACGAACTAGACAGACAGAAGAGTTATCTTCTTCAAGTAGGCAGGTTTTGGTGGCTGTCTTCAGCACTGCATCTTACAGGTGCCATTTTTGCTCATTCTTTCTGTTCTTTTCAAAATCTTCTGATATTCTCCTGTGGGGACAAGGTTGCATGGTGTTCTTTCCAGGTGCACAGACCCTGTCACAGGAAAACATAAAGAGTCGTCTCAAAAGTAACGAGGGCGGGGCTGGAGAGATGGCTCAGTGGTTAAGAGCACCCGACTGCTCTTCCAGAGGTCCTGAGTTCAATTCCCAGCAACCACATGGTGGCTCACAACCATCTGTAAAGAGATCCAATGCCCTCTTCTGGTGTATCTGAAGACAACTACAGTGTACTTATATATAATAAATGAATAAATCTTTAAAAAAAAAAAAAAAAGTAACGAGGGCGGACGAAAGATGAGGGTGCGGTCAGAGGTAAAGGGGAGCTGTTTAGCACTGGTCCACTCCTCAGTGCCACAAACAAAACCAAAACAGAAAGGATGGATGGAGAAGAGGAAAAAGAACTGATGAATGGTTTACACAAATAACCCTATGCTTTGCTCATTTTCGTTCTATCTGGGGGCTCACTGAGTAGAACGATTTTCCCAATGAAAATACTTTATTAATATGCAATACTGTCTTGGGGTTTCTTTTGATGCCATGAAACACCATGGCCAAAAAGCAAGTTGGGGAGGAAAAGGTTTATTTGGCTTACACTTCTGCATTGTACCCAACACTGGAGGAAGCCAGGACAGGAACTTAAACAGGGCGGGAACCTGGAGGCAGGAGCTGATGCAGAGGTCATGGACCTGTTGGGTAAACAGTATGCAGGTGATAAGCAGGCTTTCCTTTTTATAAGAGGTCCTGCCTTCTAGGTAGTTCCTTTTTTTTTTTTTTTTTTTTTTTTTCTTTTTTTTTTTTCGGAGCTGGGGACCGAATCCAGGGCCTTGTGCTTGCTAGGCAAGCGCTCTACCACTGAGCTAAATCCCCAACCCCAGGTAGTTCCTTCCCTCTGTGTATAGGATAGAAATATTAACTGGTTTCATTTTTCTTTTTCTTTTAAAAAAGGCACACTCAAGATGGTGGTACCTACACCTCCACAGGTAAAAGCAAAAGGATCAAAAATTCAAGGTCAACCTTGGCTACAGATCTAGTTCTAGGCCAGCCTCAAATTCATGTAACCCTGTCTCAGAAAAAAGAATGAAGAGGAGGTGTATCTTTATTTTTTTTTTCAAACCTTATTTTTTTAAAAAAGTCTTTTTTAAAAGATTTATTTATTTATTTATAAGTCCACTGTAGCTGTCTTCAGACACACCAGAAGAGGGCATCAGATCCCATTTCAGATGGTTGTGAGTCACCATGTGGTTGCTAGGATTTGAACTCAGGACCTCTGGAAGAGCAGTCAGTGCTCTTAACCACTGAGCCATCTCTCCGGCCCCTCAAACCTTATTTTTAATGTTGGTTCATAACTAAGAAATGTAAGGTGAACCAATACATGTGTGTTGTTAGCAAAGAATCCTTCATCACCTGTGCTTCCACATGCTTGCTTTAACAGAATATCCTCTCTCCTGGGTCTACTTCAGCAAAACGTCCCTTCACCAGTCTGCCTTAGTTTTTCACACCTGTGTCCACTTCAGCTAAATGTTCCTTCACATGTTTGCCCCAGCAAAACACCATCCAACACAGCTGAATTTCCAGAGAACCCTTAAGTTTCCACTTTAAGGAGGGGAGAGCAAGTGGAGGAAAGGAAGGAGACCAGAAGGAGAGAAGAGGAAGCTAGTGTAGTTCCTCCTGTAGAGATGTTTGGAGTCTTGGAATCTTGATTAGTTTGACAACCCTATATTCTCCTACAAGTGGAACTTGAGAGCCTGTTTGCAAATTTTAGCAGGAGAGCAAAATTACTCTGTATACCTTTGACAGAAGAACAGAGCTCAACAATCCATCAAGGTTAAGGGCATGGCTTCAGGAGTACTGATGAATCTGTGAGGGAAGAGAGAAATCTGCACCTCACCAGCCAAATCAACACTAGTGTTACAGCCATATCTTTGTTTGTAGGTGGGTTTGTTTGTTTACTATCTTTTCTGTTGCTTGGATTTGAGGGTTTTTGTTGTTTTTAACATTTGTCTATTTTGTGGGAGTCAGGGTTAGAGGTCAGAGACCAACCTTCCATTGTTGGTTCCCTCTTTTCACCTTGTAGGTTCCAGGGATTGAACTCAAATTTGATGCAAGTACTGTTACCCACTGAGCCATCTTGCCATCTCGATTAGATTTGTTTTGGGGTTTTCTTGAAACAGGGTTTTGTGTAGCCCAGGCTATCCTCCAACTCGCTCTATAGTTAAGGATGGCCTTGAACTGATCCTTTTTCCTCTGCTTCCCGAATAGTCTCTGCTATCCTGGAACTCATTATACAGATCAAGCTGAGCCCAAACTTGCAGCACTCCTCCTGTCTCTACCTCTGAGCCCTGGGATCACCACATCTGGCTTTGACAGCTCTCCAGAAGCACAGGCAGGAGGATCACTGCAAGTTTGAGAGCAGCCTGGTCTGCATGGCACAAATGGAACAAGCTTCATGGGGCCATTTCAGGAAGGTAGAGAGCAAGAAGATTTAAGACTGTGAAATGATAAAAAACACTTGCTCTTCCGGTATGTCTCTCTGTCTTACGTCTTAAATATGAGAGATCAATGTTAAAAACTTGGTCCCTGTCTAGAGGCAATATTTGGAGCTATTCTGAAAATCTGACTAAGGACTAGAGTGTAGTTCAGTGGAAGACACTTGCCTAGCATAGACAAGGCCCTGGGTTCAATCACCAGTCACATTAATTCACTAATTAATTAATTGACTTAAGCCTGGTATGGTAGCACATGCTTATAACCCCAAGCAGCAGGAAACAGAGGGAAGAGGATTGCCAAAAGGTTTGGCGGCAGCCTAAAAAAAAAAAAGGAAAGAAAAGAAATGAAAAAATAAAAAGAAGAAAGAAAATTCAGACTGCACATTCAACTTCTGGAATTGTTGCTTGCTCTTGAGAAGAAAACCACCTACCACGTGAACACATCCTCCTGCATCTTCCCCATAGCTCCTGAGCATGAATGCCAACTATTTCATTCCAGAAGCCTTTAGTCACAGAAACTATGAGATAACAAACGTTTCTTTCTTTCTTTCTTTCTTTTTTTTTTCTAGCCACGAAATTTGGGAGGAATCTGACACACAGCAAGAACCGACTAAGTCAATTTAGTGTGCATAGAAGTGAGCAAGAGCTCACCAATGGCAGCACCTCTCACATCGAATGTTATTCTGGCTTCTGCAGGCGCCTGGGTACACGTGCACACATATACACATTAAAAAACAAGTGCCGAAGACAGAGGCAGGTGGATCTCTGTGACTTTGAGGCCAACTGGTTTGCATAGAGTTCCAGAACAGCCAGAGTGATCTAGAAAGATCCTGTGTGAAAACAAAACAAACAAACAAACAAACAAACAAAAACAGGGAAAAAAGTGTTAAAGTGGTTTGATTGGGAATTTCTTAAAGTACTCTTTTTAAAGAAGTTATCCATAATGGAAAAAAGAAACGTGTCTTCATTATTTCGTGAAGCCTTAAGTTTGATGCTCAAGGGAGTATTTAGAGAGGACTTCTTCTAACAAACTGATTTGGAAAATGGAGTAAGTATGATTTCTATGGTCGGGTCCTCACTGTCTCTCATTTGTCTGTTTAAAGCAAGATCTCACATTATGATGGCTATTCCTGGTTGTCAACTTGACTATACCTGGAATGAACTACAGTCCACAAATGGAAGGGACACCTGTGACCCAGATCTTGAGGTTGAGGTGAATTAACACATACTCTTTTTTTTAAAGATTTATTTGTTTATTATATGTATTACATATGTGTGCGTGTTCTAGAAATTGACCTCAGTCCTCTGCAAGAGCAAATATATATGCTGTCTTCAGCCACACCCAAAGAGGGCATCAGATCTCATTACAGATGGTTCTGAGCCACCATGTGGTTGCTGGGATTTGAACTCAGGACCTCTGAAAGAGCACTCAGTGCTCTCAACTGCTGAGCCATCTCTCCTGCCCTGACACACATTCTTTGTTTTTTTGTTTTTTTGTTGTTTTTTTTTTTTCCAGAGCTGGGGACCGAACCCAGGGCCTTGCGCTTGCTAGGCAAGTGCTCTACCACTGAGCTAAATCCCCAACCCCCACATTCTTAATCTGAGTCTTTACACACATTTAATCCAGATCTTGAGGCTCCCTTTCATCTGGGCCATACCTTCTGCTGGAGGCCTACATAAGCACAATGGGAGAAGGAAAGATTTCTTATCCTGCTTGCACGTACTTGCTAGCACATCTATTGGACCTACTTCTTCAGGATTCCAGCTTATACAGAAGACCAGCTGAAACTCTCGGCTTCATGGGACTGAGCAACTACGAGATTGCTTGGACTTCCATTCACAGCTGCTCATTGTTGGGTTAGTTGGAGTACAGACTGTAAGTCATTCCAATAAATCCCCTTTATATATCTATATAATATACACATATATTGATGTATATTATACATAAATTTATACATATAAATATATATTCATTTATTCTGTAAGTTCTGTTACTGTAGAGAATCCTGACTAATACACATATATTACAGCTGCCTATTGACCTGCTATGGAGCCAAATATGGCCTTGAACTCCTCCTGCCTCTACCTCCCATTGCTAGGATAATAGACATACCATGAAGCCAGACATTGTGTATTCACTGGGGGTTAGGGAGAACTAGGTCATGCATATGCCAGGCACGTACATGTTCCACTAAGCTATACCGCCAACAATCTGCTTTACTCTTATGATACCTAAATGACCCAGAGTGCTGGCAAGCTCCACGTCTCTCTTCTCGCACCTTGTCTGCATACACTTTGTCCCTGCATTATCAGGATGGGCTCATGTGAGAATCTGGTGGTTACTCAGCAGTCCCTATTCAGCCTCCTCTGCAAGGCCTCTCAGGCAAGCTTGACGAGATACAGCTTGAGTTGGAGGAAAGGAAGTGATCCTCAGAATAGTGTGCAGAGAGTAAAGGGAGGGGCTAGAGAGATGGCTCAATGGTTAAGAGCACTTGCTCTTGCAGAGGACTGAGTTCAATTTCCAGAACCCACATTGAGTGGCTCACAAACTTCTGTAACTCCAGATCCCAGGGGTCTGAGCCCTCTACTGATCTCTCTAGTTACCTGCACACATGAAGCATACACTACAGAGACACGTAGACACAAATAAAAATAAAATCTAAAAAGAGTAAGGGGAAAGTCATATGTGGTATAAACCCCTGAACTTGAGAGGCAGAGGCAAGAAGATCAAAAATTCATGGTGAGTCTAGACTGGACGACTATCGTACAAATAGTACTGTTGGCATTTAGTCTAGTCTCTGCCATACAGTTACCTGGCAACAGCCAGGTGTGCCTGACTCTCACTATAAAAAAAGCTGCTTGCCCTTCAGCTCTCTCTTACCCTCTTGTTCTTGCTCTCTCCTCTTGTTCCTGCCCTCTCCCTTTCTCCCTATTCCCCTCCCCGCCTCTATGGACTCATGACTGGCTTCTACTCCTCCTCCCCCTACCCCTCTTCTTCCTCCTCCTCCTCTTCCTCCTCCTCTTCTTCTTCTTCTCTCTTCTTCTTCTTCTTCTTCTCTTCCTTATCTTTTTATAAAATACAGCAATTAACACACCAATTAATTAGAGGTAAGTAATTGGAACCGGATAGGTGGTACATGCCTGTAATTCTGGTGCTCAGAAAGCAGAGGCAAGCAGAGCGCTGTAACACAAGCCACCTCCTGAGGCTCTCTATCAGTGTCTGTCAGTTCACTCCCAGTGAAATTTTCTAGAGTTAGAAGTGATGAGCACTTGTGTAGCATATACAAGGCCCTGGGGTTCATGTCCAGCACCAGAAATAAATAAAATGGCTTCGGTATCCTTTGCCTAGCTTTATCAGTTAGCTAATGCTGATCTTATTTCTCTACTCTCTTTTTGCTCTTTCCTGGGTATTTTGGAGCAAGCAGCCTATCATTTCCTGTATAAACATCTCATTGTCTCCCTAAAAAAGGTTTTTGCTTTGCTTTGATCCCAGCACTCAAGAAGTAGAGGTAGGCAGATCTCTGTAAGTTTGGGGCCAGCCTGGTCTATATAGTGAGACCCTGTCTCAATTTTTTTAAAACCTTAAAAGAGAATATAGTGGGTTGGGGTATATTGTAGCTCAGTGGTAGAGCGCTTGCCTAGGAAGCGCAAGGCCCTGGGTTCGGTCTCCAACTCCGAAAAAAAGAACCAAAAAAAAAAAAAGAGAGAGAGAGAGAGAGAGAATATAGTGAGTTGATAGAAAAAAAAAAAACTGTTGGGGCTAGGGATAAACAGTAGAAATATGGTTAAGTATAATGCTTGCCTACCATGCACAGAATCCCTAGGAGAAGGTAGAGGAAAGTCAGAAGTTCAAAATCATCCTCAGGGGGAAGAGAGAGAGAGAGAGAGAGAGAGAGAGAGAGAGAGAGAGAGAGAGAAGACAGTGCGGTACTTCCTGATGACCCTGAGTTGTCCTTTCATATGGATTCCAGGGATGGGACTCAGTCATGTGGCCTGGTGATTAGCAGTTTCACCCAATGAGTCATTTTGTCAGGGACCATTTTAACCTTTCGTTATTGTTTTAGGCTCAACCTCTTCCCCTTTGATGGAGAGAGGTTTATCCCAATAGTATTAATTCTGTCCTTAATTTGTTTGCTAGTAAATACATTTCTCTAATTCCAAATTCCCTTGAATGATTAGAGTCAGTTATCCAACTGCCTCCCTTGTCCTTGTCTAATCTAGTACTTTATACCAGGACTACATGTTGAGTCTCTGTCTCAAAATCAATTAATTAGAGGTAAGTAATTGGAACCGGATAGGTGGTACATGCCTGTAATCCTGGTGCTCAGAAAGCAGAGGCAAGCAGAGCGCTGTAGCACAAGCCACCTCCTGAGGCTCTCTATCAGCGTCTGTCAGTTCACTCCCAGTCTATTTCCATATTCCTTCCATGCAGTTTCTTCCTGTTGGAGGTTCATACCTGTAACCCCAAAACTCGGAAGGTTGAGATAGGAGGATTATAAGCTTGAGTCTACTCTTTTACCACATAGAGAGTTTGAGACCAGCTTGTGCTAAATGGAACTCTGTCATAAAAAGACAAAGCCAGGGGTTGGGGATTTAGCTCAGTGGTAGAGCACTTGCCTAGCAAGCGCAAGGCCCTGGGTTGGTCCCCAGCTCCGAAAAAAAAAAAAAAAAAAAAAAAAAAAAAAAAAAAAGACAAAGCCAGAGGGTTCTTTGAGTTGGGTCCACAGCATGAAATGTGGCTGTGAGCATTTGCAAGCTCACAGTCACCAGAACAAAGCAAGAGTCCACAGAGAACAAGTGTCAACCTTCAGTGTTCTATCAATCTTTGACTCCATTTTTTTTTTTTTTTACTCTTTCTGCCACCTACATCAAATATTATTAGAGGGCTTTTTTTTTCCTTTTTAGTTTGTCAAAGGGAAAATTGCATTTCAGTTTAGTCACCAAGTGTAATTGCTGTGTATATTTTTGGTTGTGAGTCTAAATCTTTAATGACTGAGCCATCTCAGCCCTGTAATCGCTATTTTAAATGCTCTTTTGATATATTAATAAAGAACATTAATTAAGAAACTAAAAGAAGGCAAGTTTCTGCAGACATTTTAAATCTAGTCCCTCTATGCTCCTAAACTCCTGATCTGTATATCCCGGAATCTGCTCATTTATACTGGTATTTTCTACAGCCTAGTACAACAAAAATGACCACTTACGGAACAAATAGAACAGCTCTTGAATCTCAGTCACTTTTTAGCTATTATTGGACTAGTTACTCAAAATTTCTGATTCTCTGTTTTCTCATCCATAAACTACCCACCTTGCAGAGCAGTTTGGTAGACTAGAGGACCCAGAAAGCAATCCACAGAGCTACTGTCATCTGATTCTTAACAGTGGGGGGCAGGCCAGATTCACATTGGAGAAAAGGAAGCCCCTTTAGCTAATAGTACTAGACAAACCGAAAAGCTGAATAGGCATCAGAAGGAGACTGTGTGCCACACTAGGCATAGTTAGAGCTTAAGAGGCCTCAAAGCCTGCCTTCATAGAGACATAGTTCCTCCAACAAAGCACACCTACTCAAACAAGGCCACACCTCCTGTTAGCGCCATTCCCTATTGGCCAAGCATTCAAACACATGACTCTATGGGGGTTGGGGTGGGGTGGGGTATCATACCTAATGAATCCACCATGGCACAGTAAAGAGAAAACCCACAGAAAAGGAGAAAGTATCTATCTACCATTCAACAGACAGAAGATTAATATCCAGATGTAGAATGAACTAAAAACTTGAACACCAAGCCAGACATGATGCTATATGCCTATGAGCCAAACATGTGGAAGGTGGAGGCAAGACCAGAAATTCAAGGTTAGAATGTTGCAGAATATTCAATCATACTACAAACACCCGAGGTTGTGTTATTTACTGAAAAAAAATGTTTCTAGTTGTAGTGTGGGTGGTCCTTTAGTACATACCTTAAGCTCTCTGACTGGAACACAGAAGCACCCTTAGTACACACCTCTATTCCCAAACAATGAAGGTAAAGTCTGTTGACAGAAGCACCCTGTTTGAAAGTGATGTCTAATTGTGTGGTAGACAAAGTGATGAATAAGAAAGATTTGACAGAATACAGTATGCCCATCTCTCATGAGAAGAGAATAAAAAAGAGAAGCTTCTTGAGGGGCAGGGCAGAGAGAATTGAAGAGAAGCAGTTTTAACAGAATACTTTTACCGAGACAGGCTGAAGAGAGAAAAAGCTAGACACAGATGTAGACAGACTGAGGAGTCAGATCAGAACGGATTGTTAGAGTTAGTTTGAGGCCAAGCAGACCAGTGCAGTCAGAAGTAAAAGAAGTCAGTATGAATCAGTTAACGTGAAGAGGAGTTCAGAGCCAGACCTGCTGAGTTGAATCAGCCAGCCAGAGAAAGGACTGGAAAGGGGTGAGCTCATTCAGCCAGTCTCACAGGCTGAAAACATTCTAGGCCTAGATTAGATTGTATGGAGGCAAGAAATGTCCAGGACTAGGTCTAGGTTTGCACAATGAAGTCAGTAAGCCTGGAGACAACAATTACATCAGGCAAATAAAAGTTAGTTTTATACCAGGGTGAGCTTGAGATAGCTCAATAGGTAACGGTGCCTGCTACTAACCCTGGGAACCTGTGTTTGTTTGTTTTCATTAATTAATTTACTCACTTTATATCAACTATCATGAAGCAGGAAAAATGACAATAAAAAATTCTGGAGAGAATGTAGAGAAAAGGAATGTCTATAAACTGTTGTCTATAACCTATTGGTCCCTTCTCTTCCCACAAGTCCTCTCCACACCTTCCCACACCTTCTCTTCTCCTCTGAGAATGAGGAGCCCCCCTCTGGGTATCAACCGCCCCGGTACATCAAGTCTCTGCAGGGCTAGGCACATCCTCTCCCACTGAGGCCAGACAAGGAAAGCTCAGTTAGGGGAACAGGATCCACAGGCAGCAACATATTCAGGGATAGCCCCCTCTCCGGTTGTTAGGGGACCCACATGAAGACCAAGCTGCACATCTGCTACATATGTATGGGAGGCCTAGGTCCAGGCCATGCTTGCTCTTTGGTTGGTGATTCAGTCTCTGGGAGCCCCAACAGTCCAGGTTAGTTGATTTTGTTGGTCTTCCTTTGGAGTCCATGTCCCCTTCAGGTCCCTCAGTGCTCCCACCTCTTCCATAAGATTCCATCTAATATTTGGCTGTGGGTCTCTGCATCTGTTTCAGTCAGCTGATGGGTGGAGCCTCTCAGAGGTCAGTTATACAAGGCTCCTGTCTGCAAGCATGACAGATTATCACTAATAGTGCCAAGGATTGGTTCTTACACATGCAATGGATCTTAAGTTGGACTGGTTATTGGTTGGCCATTCCCTCAGTCCACACAGAGAATTCCAGGACTACATAAAGAGTAGCCAGGAATACATAGGGAGTAGCCAGGAATATGTAGAGAGAGATACCCCTCTGAGAAAAAAAAAAAAGAAAGAAAAAGAAACAAAAGAGAGAGAGAGAGAGAGAGAGAGAGAGAGAGAGAGAGAGAGAGAGAGAGAGAGAGAAGAACCATAGATAAACACCAAAAGAACAAATAATAATAGTGGAGCATGGAGTTGCAAATCTAATTCCAGGATTCAAGAGGCTGAGGCAGGAGGGTTGCTGTGAGTTGAATTTCAGTCCATCCAGGGCTACACAGCAAAACCCATTCTCAGAAAAAAACAAACACTGCATTAAGATTTCCTGCAGCTTGGGGTTGGGGATTTAGCTCAGTGGTAGAGCGCTTGCCTAGCAAGCGCAAAGCCCTGGGTTCGGTCCTCAGCTCCGGGAGATTTCCTGCAGCTTGAGTGATGATGCAGCAGGTAAGAACACCAGATGCCTTTCCAGAGGACCTGGGTTTTATTCTCAGCACCCACATGGTAGCTCACAACCGTTTGTAATTCTAATTCTGAGAGATCTGAGAGGGGACCAGAAATGCATATGGTACCCAGACATACATGCAGGCAAAATGTCCATACCCATAAAATAATAAAGTCAATTTTGAAAAATGTTATCTTACCCGTACCAGAATAACAACTATCACAAAGCAGGGAAAATGACAATAAAAAAAAAAATTTCTGGAGAGAATGTAGAGAAAAGGAATGTCTATAAACTGTTGAAGGGTATGCAAGTTAGAGTAGCCACTAAAGACATCAAGATAAAGTTCATTTAAAAAGGGGGGTGCAATGAAGTGGTTCAAGGGTCTAGCGAGATGGTTCAGTGGTTAGGAACACTTGTTGCTCTCGAAGAGGCCTTGGGTTCAGCTCCCAGCACCCACATGGTCGTTTACAATCATCCATAACTCTAGTTCCACCCTCTCCTGGCCTCTAAGGACACTGCGTTCATGTGGTTCACAGATAAACACTCAGGCAAAGCACCTACAGATGCAAAATAAAGTTTAAATATTTTTTAAAGGAAGGATGACACATAATTAATATAATGTAAAAAATGTTTAGAGCATTAGAGAGAGAGAGATGGTTCAGTGAGTAAAGGCCCCTATATAAAAGTGGAAGGAGAAGACGTCAAAGTACTATCCTCTGATCTTACACACGGGCACACACGTCACATATGCAAACAATAAGAAGAAGGAGAGGGGAGGGGAAGGGAGAGAAGAAGGAAGAGAAAAAGTAAATTTCTTATTTTATTTTATTTTGGATTTTCAAGACAGGGTTTCTCTTGGAACTCAGGGTTTGTCTTGGAACTCAGTCTGTAGACCAGACTACCCTCCAACTCAGAGATCTGCCTGCCTTTGCCTCCACAGTGCTACCACTCAGCAATTTTTTATATTTTTAAAAGAGAACTACTTATGATCTCTAGCTGTCATTTCCAGATATTTACCCAAAGGAACTTAAGTTAGCATAGAAATGTCTACACACCCATGTTTCTCAGAAGCAGAACTATTCACAATGACCAAGCTATGGAGTCAGCTTAAGTGCTGTTACTGGATGAATTAATGAAAGAGTTGGGGTTATATGATTCGATGGGGTATCATTTGGCTATGAGGAAGAATAAACTAGATATAATGGCTCGTACTTGTAATCCTAGGACGCTAAGAAGGAGAACTTCTCTGTGTTCAAAGTCAGATTGAGAGACATAGCAAGTTCCAGGCCAGTCTGGACTGCTGAGAAGTGAGTCTTCACCTGCAAAATACAAGAGCAATGAATCTGTCGGGTGTGGCGTCCTGCAGTCCTAGCCCTTGCAAGCTGAAGAATGCAGCCATAAGTTCAAAGCCATCTTGAGCTACATAGCGAGTTCCTGGCCAACCTGAACTACAATGAAGACCCTGTCTCAAAATAAAGTCAATAAAAATCAAGTGTCTCCCTCCTAGAGCCCAATCCATGTCCTCAGGTGTTTTTGTCTGTGTTTTTGTTGGTTGTTTTTTTTTTTTTTCTAAACACCTTTCTTAGCCCTCATACTTAAAATCCTTTTTCAAAATGTCCTTCAATACATTCAAACAAAAAGGCTTATAAACAAATAGAGAAAAAGAAAAGAAAAGCAGACAGAGATGGCCCAATGTTTATTGACAAGGAAGGTTTGCTTTTTCTTGAAGAAAAGTCTAGATCTCATATGTGGGACTTACCCTGTCTCCATAGATATATTTTTGTGACTATCATCTCTTTATTCTTATGCCAAGTGGAAAGAGAACAAAGCAGGCAGAAGAAGCTGATAAGGGCCATAGCTGACTGGGGAGTCAACTAGAAAACAAAACTAAATTAATTCTTGATGTTATTGTTTATAGCAAGAAAATAGTCTAATCTTATTAAAATGTAAAAAAAAAACTTCATTGCATTCCTGTTACCAAAGGATTGTGTGTGTGTGTGTGTGTGTGTGTGTGTGTGTGTGTGTGTGTGTGTGTGTGTGTGTGTAGCTGCTTGGAAGCCAGTCTTCTGCTGTCTGTATCTGAAGATGTAGAACTCTCAGCTACTCCAAGCTATGACTGCATAGATGCTGCTATGCTCCCACCATAATGGACTGATCCTATGAACCTATAATCCAGCCCAATTAAATGTTGTCCTTTATACGAGTTGCCTTGGTCATGGTGTCTTTTCACAACAATAAAACCCTAACTAAGACAAGGGCCATTTGCGATTCTGAATTGAGATTCTGGTCAGCTGGAGCTGAAGAGTCAGCCATGATTAACAAGAGACCACTAGCACCATTAAAGGAAACCTTTGTGTGACTAGGACAATTGATGCTGGTTAGCTAGAGCTAAGAAATTAGCAGCAATTAAGAAGAGACAAGCATCCCTGAGGTGAAATCTTCCTGGAAGTGTTTACTGAAAGCATAGAGAAACTGAGTTCCAGAGGTGGCCACGTACGTCCCTTGTATTGGCAGCTGGACTTGGTAATGTGTAAGAGTCACCCGGGGGGTACTGGTTTTGAAGGCATGAAGGGGTCATGAAGAGCAGCTGAAGCTTGGCACCGTGAGAGACCAGGAGAGGCCTTGGGTGAAGGTGCAGCCTCAGTGGCAGTTGAAGGCCCAGGACTGAAGCAGTCAAGCGAAGAAGTTGAGGCTTGGCACCAGGAAGAGAGACTGTGAGAGGCGATTGGTGAAAGTGAAGCCTGCTCACAGTGAAGGACCTCAGTGCGTTTGGAGATCCCAGTACCATGGGATGACTACCACCTTGATGATCCAACAGCAGTGGAGCCAAACTGTGCTGCAGGGGGCCCTTCGGAGGAGTCCGGAAGATTATGAGTGAATCCCACATAAATGGACATGGAATTGTTGATGCTATTGGAGTTTGGTTTTGGTTGGTTCAGATTGTGACTGTGCCCTGGCTCTTCCCTCTGAAGAAGTTATTGAAGTTAATTTGGATTTTACAGGAACCCACAACTGAAAGACTTTGGGAAGTTTAAAAGAAATGTTGGATTTTTTTTTTTTTTTGAGAGACTGGATATTTTAAAGAGATGGAAAATTTAATGTGTTTTAATTTGTAAATACAATGGGAATTTTCTAGTTCTTTATGCTATTAATGTGAGATGAATAAGACAGGAAAGGTGTGGCTTAACAGTGTGTTTGCGTGTGAAGGTGACACGGGGTCAGATGTGCTGGCTAGGCTTATGTCAACTTGATACACGAACCAGAGATAAGTGAAAGCAGGGAACCTCAACGGAGACGATGCCTCCATAGTGTTAGCCTGGAACACCTGCTCATCCCCTGCACAAGCTAGGAAACCATCTGCCCTCCGTCCCTCAACACTGCCCATACAGAGAAAACTTCCTACCAGCTTGGAAAAAATTCCGGGCTAGCATGCCATCACTCCTCATCTCCAAGTTACCACCACCCCACCCAAGAGTGCCCGTCCAGGGGCTCAGTTTTTGACCATGTATGGACACCATCCCAGCTCCTAGCTGACACGTCATCACTCCTCGCCTAAGCGCTATAAAACCCCCTTGCTTTAGCCTGGATTCATGACTCCACTGCCCTCCACCTGTGAGATCAGTGAGCCTGCCACAGAGCTGCCTCCTAGTAAACCTGACTTTAACTGTTTTAATCTGGTCTAACCTGGCCTGTGTCTGTCGCGGAGAGAGAAAAAGCTTACCCTATAGGATCCAGCTATAAAGCATTTTCTTCATTAATGACTGATGCGGGAAGGCCCATCCCTGAGCTGGTAGCCCTGGGTTCTATAAGAAAACAGGCTGAGCAAGCCAGGGAAGCAAGCCAGTAAGCAGCACCCGTCTGTAGCCTATGCATCGCTCCTGCCTGTGGGTTCCTGCCCTGTTGGAGTTCCTTTCCTGACTCCCTTCAGTGATGAAGATCAATATGGAAGTATTTCCTCCCCAGCTTAACGTTTTGGTCATGGTATTGTATCACAGCAGTAGAAACTCTAAGACCGGCCCCACAGGCGCATAGATTTGAATGCTTAGTCATCAGGGAGTGGCACTACGGACAAAGATTAGGGGGTGTGGTCATTTTAGAGGAAAAGTGTCACTGACTTAGAGGTTTCAGACATCAAAGTCAGGCCATGTGTCTCTCTCCCTGTTTTCTCCTCATCAGGATGTAGAACTCCTAGCTCCAGCACCACGTCTGCCTGTGTGCTGTGTGCTGTGTGCTTCCCACCATGATGCTAGTGGACTAAACCTCTGAAACTGTAAGCGGACCCCGGTCAAATGCTTTTTAAGAGTTGCCTTGGTCACGGTGCCTCTTCACAGTAATAGAACCTTGACTAAGACACCATGCAAACACGGTGGTAAGCAATCACCTTTTATTTCCAGAAGAGAAAGAAGAATGTACAAATGTCTTAATCTTGCTCTTGACCAACACTTGGTCCTAAAGTCCAGCTGTTTGAATCACGGAGCCCTGTTAACAGTAAACATGATTTACAAACTCAAAGGCATACAGAATCCTCAGAGCTCTGAATTCGAAACTAAAGCTTTGACCAAATCAAATCGGTAAAACTGCCAAGCAGAGAAGAAATGGCCAAGCAGCTCTTAAGTTAAATCGCTATTATTACATATTTTATTCCCAGGTTTTAAGTTTATTATTATTGGGTGAATGTTGGTTAGTTCTGGGGGTGGGGCACTCTTGGGCCACAGAGCTATGTGGGGGTCAAAGGATGGCAATATTGGAAAGTTGGTTCTCTTCTCCCACCATGGGCTCCTGGAGTCAAACTCAGGATGTCAGATCTGCTCAGAAAGTGCTTCGTTCTCTCCACTGAGCTATGTGACCAGCCCTATTGTTAGGTTTTCCACAAAATAACGTTTTCTAACTACAAACCTCACAACAGAAAATTAATTCTCAGAAATTCTCGGATATAACAGTGTACACAGTCATAAGATGCACTAATTTGTTTACGTAATATTGTTGGCTAAATACTTACATGGGTTGATTCAACCTGTTAACTTACGGTGTAGTCGGGTATCAGATGTAGGAGGGATCAAGTGTCCTCACCTCAGGTCCAGGCTGTCACATGATCCACACACATGGTGGCTGTTTATATTTCTCAGTTCGAGTAGCATAATGAAGCTTCACAATTTGATATCTGCCTTCCCATATTCTCTGCATATTCTGAATCTGATTTTTTTTTTAATTTTTCCTGCTGTATTGCTCAATTGTGAGCTTAGATTTGGATTTTGGTTTTTATCTATTAGTTTCCTCATATTTTAGGACCTACTTGTGGTATGTTTTTCTACTTTTGTTCCATACAGGGCTGGTATCTAATACAAAATCCTGAATTTGACATGCCCAAGCTCTAACGCCATCACCCCTCACTTGTTAAGTCAGATCTAGAGCCTAAAACCATAGAAGAAATATCAGCTCAGCTAGAAAAGCCTCCTTTTTAAGATCTGTGGACCCTCCAGATGCAGATGGCTAAGCAGATGATGGCATTTGCCAACAAACATGACAACCTGCGTTTGAATCCTGGGACCCACATTATGGAAGAAGAGAAACGACTCCCACACAACTTGCCCTGTGACTTCTACAAGCTCACTGTGTGCTGCTGAAACAATAAGCAAGTGAATAAAACAAAATAGGTAAGGCCTTTTATTAGATGAAATGTCCTCACATAGAGTCCGAAATCTGGAGCAGATGGGGTGGTGCTCTCTTGGAATCACAGCTGCTCAGAGGAAATCACAGAGGGCAGGTGAAAGGACTGAGAGGTCAGTGCTAACCTGAACAACTTAACAAAACCCTGCTCTCAAAACCTGAAGTTCAGGGCTGGAGGGATGGCTTAGCACTTAGATCACTTGCTGTTTTTCCATAGGATATAGGTTCAGTTCCCAGCACCACTCTCTCTTACTACCTGTAACTGCAATTTCAGGGGGTCAGATGTTCTCTTCTGGCCTACAGAGGCACAAGGGACACACACACACACACACACACACACACACACACACACACACACACACACACAAATTTATTTGATGTATATTTTTGTATGAAGGTGAAATACTCATACATGTAAAATAAAAATAAGACAAATATTTGTTTTTAATTACCACCATCATCAACAAACCCCGACTATATATAATCTAAGAGCCACTGTAGGCTGGCAAGATACTTCATCTTTTTTTTTTTATTTGGTTCTTTTTTTCGGAGCTGGGGACTGAACCCAGGGCCTTGCGCTTCCTAGGTAAGCGCTCTACCGCTGAGCTAAATCCCCAGCCCCAAGATGCTTCATCTTAAAGGCACTTGCCACATAAACCTGACAGCCTGGTTCAATCCCCATAGCCCACCACACTCGGGGAGAATCCGGTCCTGAAAGTTGTCTTCTAACCTCCAGACAAGTGCTAACCTGAACAGCTTAACAAAACCCTACTCTCCAAACCTAAGTTCAGGGCTGGAGAGATGGCTCAGTAGTTAGGTGTTAGGGCACAAGTGTGCCCCCACACGCACATCATACACACACAGCAATAATAAAAGCTTTAAAAGATTAAAAAAAAAAAAAACGAAAACAAAACAAAACAAAACCCAATCATTGTGTAAGAGTTATCTGTCTGTGCTTTCCCTGCAAAGGGACACCAAGAACCTGCTAGATTCACTGTCATTGCTGAGCTGAGAGAAGATTCATGGGATTACCCAGCTGAGACCTGTCTTTCCCTTAGCACTCACCCCCGAATTTGCTCATCAGATGCAGGCTCGTTTGCCTCAACGGTTCTGTCTAGATCAGATAGTTTAGTGGGAGGAGCCAAGGTTTCTCCAGGTTGTCACTACCTGTCAGCCTAGGCACAGGCTTCCCTCTGGGTGTGGAGGTTAGAGCAGTAGGAATACGCTTGCTTAAGGTGAATCCACTGTACCCTTACTGTACCTGCTCTACTGTTACTGTAACGAACCTGATACCAATCTGTTCCTGTTACAGTGTTACACTATGAATATTCGTCATGGGTGTGGAGGTGTTCGATCCTCTTAATTTCTGAGAATCTAGCATCATCAATTTAATGCCTTGTGTTAGGAAACAGAAATATTGCAAGTAGAAACAGCCTTAACCATAAATTAAAGCATCGGCCTGCCTCCGTGTCTGAAATTCCTGCTATTTTGGGTTCATATCTTTCCTTTAATTTTTAAGATTATTTTAGGTTTGTTCATTTTGTAGGACTTCCCTGTAAATATATATATTCATGCCTGGTACCCACAGAAGTTAGAAGAAGGTGTCAGAGGGGTTGGGGATTTAGCTCAGTAGTAGAGTGTTTGCCTAGCAAGCACAAGGCCCTGAGTTCAGTCCCCAGCTCCAAAAAAAAAAAAAAAAAGAAAAAAAAAAAAAGAAGAAGAAGGAGGAGAGAAGAAGGAGAAGAAGGAGAAGAAGAAGAAGAAGAAGAAGAGGAAGAGAAGAAGAAGAAGAAGAAGAAGAAGAAGAAGAAGAAGAAGAAGAAGAAGAAGAAGAAGAAGAAGAAGAAGAAGAAGAAGAAGAAGAAGAAGAAGAAGAAGGTATCAGATATCAGATATCCTGGAACTGGAGTTAAAGGTGTTCGTATGCCACCATGTGGGTGTTGGAAATCAAACCTGAGTGCTTTACAAGAGTAGTAAATACTCTTCAATGCTGAGCCATCTCCCCATTCCTGTTGTTATTTAAAACAGTTTTTTCTGTATAGCCCTGGTTGGCCTAGGACTCCTTAGTAAACCGAGCTGGCCTCAAACTCACAGAGATCTGCCTGCTTCTGCCTCCTGAGTGCTGGGATTAAAGATGCAGAGTATACTGGGCTAGCGAGATGGCTCAGCTGTTAAAAGCACTGGCTGCTCTTCCAGAGGTCTTGGGTTCAATTCTCAGCACCCACACGGCAGCTCACAACTGTCTATAACGGCAGTTCTAGGGTCTCCAACACCCTTACCTAGGCACAGATGCAGGGAAAATATTAATGCATATGAAGTAAAAATTTTAAAAAAGATATATAGTAGACCACCATACTCAGCTACTTTTATGATTTAAAATTCTGTGGATATGTGTGTGTATGCATGTGTGCTCAGGTACCTGAGGAGACCGCGACAGTGTTAGATCCCTCTGGAGCTGGAGTTACAGACAATAGTGAGCTGCCCTATGGGTGCTGAGGATGCTGGGATTAAGATGCATGCCACCGCATCCAGCTATGTTCCATTTCAGTGTTAGGTAATTTTATCTTTCTGACCGTGAGAACATAGGGACTAAAGTACGGCAGGCTCTTCTAAGACTGCCCAGTGTCCATACCAATTTCAGTTTGTTCCTAGAAAAGTGACCTGTCTTTCAAATGCTTGGTAAAATCCATTCATTCTATTACGTATTCCTCCAGCAAATATGCTAAATGTCTACTAAATTTGTGATGGGGATTGTAGGGATTGAGTGAAGTATTGAGTGAATTGTGTGCTGCTGATACATCAAGTACCCCACAGAGCCTTGGTCCCATGGGAGTGGCATAGCCTTCCCAGAATGAGGCTCAGAAGGAAGAAGTCAAAGCCTTCCGCTGCTTCATGAAAGGAACCAAGTGCAGAAAATATCCGTCACAGCTTTCTCAGTCTCATCCCCAGCTGATCATAGCCTGAAGACCACTTCTCTACAAACACCATTCCTAATGAGATTAGGTAAACCAGCATCCTCGGTTCACATGTACACGATAGCCTCTCTTCCTGTTCAAATGTGTATGATAAACACACTGAGTTTCCAGGATACTTTAGTCCTCCATCAGCCACCCGAATCCAGCCAACCCCAGCTTTTCTCTGTCCACATTTTTTTCTTCTTTTCCCTTCTGGCCAGGTCAATCCCTGGAGCCATGCAGGATGTGGCAGGTGTGGTAGTTTGAATAAGAATGGCCCCCATAGCTCATAGATTTGCTTGGTCACCAGGGAGTGGCACTATTTGAAAAGTGTGTCACTGCAGGTGGGCTTTGAGGTTAGGAGCCCTCAGCTACCTCTCCAGCACCAGGACTGTGTGTGTGCCCCATACTTTCCACCGTCCCACCATGATAATAAAGGATTAAACCTCTGAAACTTCCAGGGAGCCCCAATCAAATGCTTTATTTTGTCTTACAAAATTGATATGGTCATGGTGTTTCTTCACAGCAATAGGACACTAAGACATGGAATATTTTGAAAAGCAAACGTAAGGTACTCAAAGTTGCTCCCAATCTTATATAGTACCTTCCCAGTTGTATCTGGAGACAGGGAAGATCAGGAGTTCAAGGTCAGGCCTTGCCATATAACAAGTTGGAGCCACCCCTAGGCTACATTAGGTAAGAAAAAGAAAAAAAGAAAAGAAGGAAAAGAAAGAAAAGAAAAAGAAAAGAATGAGGAAAAGAAAGAAGGAAAGAAAAGAAAGAAAAGCCCAATTTGCCAGCTGTGCCAATATTCATTCAACTTATTTTATTTAATTTATATTTTTGTGTGTTGAAGATGAAATTCGGGCCTTGAACATACTGAACCAGTATTCTCTGGCCCCCATATTTATCAAATATGAATTATACAATTTACTGTATTACAAAATGAAATAGAGATAGAACCAACCTTCATAAATGGTACAGATGAGTTATCACACAGCAAGACTTCAGCTTCTTGTACTGAGGGGAATTCCGGGGGGGAATTTGCTCAGTGTGTGCCTTAGCATGTGAAAGGCTGGCTTCAATCCCTAGCATAGAAGGTGGAATGAAGATTTGAGTTTTCCATCTTCAGTGGTTAGCCTGCTTTATTTATCTGCACTTGAAACATACCAAGATTGATTAGAATTAATCTATACTTATATCAAACTGTTCCTGGGATTGAATATAAGGCTATCTTTCTTTTTCTTTCTTTCTTTTTTTTTTTTTAAGATTTATTTGTGTTATGTGAGTACTCTGTCACTCTCTTCAGACACACCAGAAGAGGACCTTGGATCCCATTTCAGATGGTTGTGAGCCACCATGTGGTTGCTGGGATTTGAACTCAGGACCTCTGGAAGAGCAGCAGTGCTCTTAACCGCTGAGCCATCTCTCCAGCCCCCACCCCCTCCTTAAATTTCTTAAATGAAATGATTTGTAAGAGTTAATCTCTTGCTGGGTGTGATGGCAAAATTTTAATCCCAGCATTCAGGAAGCAGAAGAGGTAGATCTCTGTGAGTTTGAGACCAGCCTGGTCTACAGAATAAGTTCCAAGACAACCAAAGCTATACAGCAAAACCCTGTCTTTGGTGTCTTTATTAAGACTTTCAGAGAAACCTTCTATGTGTAATGGCTTGAGTGCTCAGTGGTTTTCTAATCACTGGTACAGCCCACATGATTAATGTCTGACAGTCTGCGAAACTAGCATTCCAGCCAGACCCAAGCTTTGCTGCAAAGAATTGCAAGGATCCTGTAAAGACACTAATTTCCCATGCTGTCCTTATAGGCACTTTTCTATTCAGCAGATGTAGGTTAAACCTGAGATTCTGCATTTCTGGTGAGCTCAGAAACTCCCGACTGTGAGTGGTCAGATTGTGTCTTCAGAACTGAGCCCACTAAGATAAAATGCCTTTAGCTGAGAAGGTGTCTCACCTACAAACACCCTCTGGTGTTCCTCTGTGAAGGCTTTATATCTCATGCCTCATTCGGGGTAGCCCTCCCCCTCACCTCAACAACACCTTGGTCTAAGACCACCTCTCCCACTCCATCCCAGCTGTCCAGCTAGTTTCTCCTCAGCACAGAGTGCCCAGTGACAGGCTTCTCTGAAGCTCTCTCAGGGAGCTGCTTCTCTTTCTGGGTTCCAACTTGATACTCTGTATTTATGGCCCATTTACAGCTGTTTATCTATGAGATAAGAAGGTAAGTGAGTCAGCCGGCCTTTGTGCAGCTCACTTTGCTTTGATGTACACCTTGGCCTACTCTGCATTTTCTCCCGAGTTGAGTTTGCTGTTTGTTTTGTAGGTAGGGAAAGTAGTTAGAGCCAAGGCTTGTTTGATCTTTGTTCCAATTTCTTCAACTCTGGTCTGGCTGAGAAACAGTTTGAAAACCATTGGCTGCTTAGCCTTTATTTAGGTTCTATCAGGACCCCTAGATTTTTAGATTTTTGACAGCATTAAGGAACTTTCAAGGAGTTTTAGTTCAGCCTCTTTATCTAACACATAAGAAACTGGTCCAGGGAGTGTCTGGATCTTGCCAAAGACTACAAGAAACCAGTTTGGAATAGCAAGTTATCCATGCCCTTTAAACTGTACTCTAAAGAGAAAAATGTGGAGGTCTCAGTGTATAGCCTCTCTTAGTTCTTGCTTCCACTTCGAGAAGTGCTGAGGATAGGGATTTACTTCCCACCAGCAGTCAGGTACTAAGTCTGTGCTTTAAGTTCTGGTTTCCTGCACCTAGATTATCCTTGAACTTGCTGTTTCTCATCCTCCTGCCTCCACGTCTGGGCAACAGATATGCACCTCAGTAGTAGGCTTTCTATACTTTACTTGAGAGAACCACCAAACTCTTCCAGAGGTGGTACCACTTTGTACATAAACGGCAGCGGAAATGAACAGCAATTTGGGGGCCAGAGAGAGTCTCACGCTGTAGCCCAGGCTGCCCTCAAGGTGCTCAACATCACACCCAATTTATTAAGTTCTGGGGACCAAGCCAGGGGCTTCATCATCTAGGCAAGCATGGGTGTACAGGCTCTGTCTTCTCATTTTCCTTTCTTTTCTTTCTTCTTTTTTTCCCTTTTTTTCTTTAAGCAGAGGCTTTTTATGTAGTCCCGGCTACTTGCTATGTAAAAACTCCCGTGCTTCTGTTTTCTCAATGCTGATTACAGACAAGCATTAGCCCCCATACCAAGCCAGAGGTTTTTTTTACTTTTTAAAAATTTTATGGGGTTGGGGATTTAGCTCAGTGGTAGAGCGCTTGCCTAGGAAGCGCAAGGCCCTGGGTTCGGTCCCCAGCCCCGAAAAAAAGAACAAAAAAAAAAATTTTTATTTATTTTTGTTTTATGCGTATTGGTGTTTTACCTGCATGTACGTCAGCGAAGGTGCCAGATCCCCTGGAGCTGGAGTTACAGACAGCTGTGAACTGTCCTATGGGTGCTGGAACCTGAGCCCGGGTCCTCTGGAAGAGCAGATGGTGCTCTTAACCACTGAGCCATCTCTCCAGCCCCTTATTTATTTATCTATTTAGCCATTATTTTTATTTTTTGAGACAGGGTATTGAATTTGATGTGTAGCCAGGGGGTGATTTTGAACTCCTGACCTGGCTTTTGGCTTTTGGTTCAGTTGTTTGTAATGGAGACATCATAATACAACACTTAGAAACTGCTCTGTAGAGCTAAATGTTAGTGTCCTGCATCAACTCACAAAGTTTTCAAAAACAGGAACTTGGTCAAGGTTTCCCTTCCTCTCTGAGTGTCTGGTCCATGGCAACCACACAGTGACACTGGTTTTAGGTAAACAATAAGAATCGAGTTGGTGAAATGTGTGGTAGTTCATGCCTGAAATCTCAGCACTGGGGATGCAGAGGCAGGAGTATCACCAAGGGTTCAAGACGACTCAGAGCAACGTAGTGAGTTCCAGATCAGCCTGAGCTGCACAGGGAGACTTTATCTCCCAAGAAACAAAAACAAAAGCCAAAACAAACAGCTGGGAGGCTGAGGCAGGCAGATCTCAGAGTTTGAGGCCAGCCTGGTCTCCAAAGTGTGGTCCAGGACAGCCAGAGTTATGCATAGAAACCATGTCTCCCAAACCAAACCAAACCAAACCAAACCAAACCAAACCAAACCAAACCAAACCAAACCAAACCAAACCTCCAAGAGCAAGTAGATATCCAGTTGTGCTGGTGAAGACTTATAATCCTAGCAATTGAGAGGCTGAAGCAGGAGGACTGCCATGAATTTGAGGCTAGCTTGGGCTACAAATCACGAACTACACCATCCAAGGACTATAGAGCAAAGACCCAGATTTTTTTTTTTTTTTTTTAAAAAACCAACAAGCAAAAAACAAGAGAGAGATAACGAATGTGCTACTTGATTATAGTCTTAGAGTGTGAGTTGGGCAAGAGTATGGAAGAACACAGGAAGAAAAGGTAATTGTTCTGGGGATGAAGCAAGCGGGTGCCATGGTGCCGAGATGCATACAGTGTAATGGAGAGCTATACTGAGTCATAGGAGGACTGCTGGAGGAAAGCAGGCTGAAACCCGACACTCATCTCACCTTGCAGGGGCAGGGGGTTAGCTTGTCTAACAAGCATAAAGTGCTAGGTTTGGTCTCCTGCATAAAACTAGACATGATGGTGCACATGTGTAATTCTAGCAGGGAGGGATTGCTGCACTGAGGCAGGGGAATTAGGAGTTCTATATCATCTTCTGCACAGTTAGTTCAAGGCCAGCCTGGGCTACATGAGACTGTGTCTCAAATACACACATACAATGTTTAAAAAGAACTTCCATAAGTATTCCTCCTTGGAACCTTTTCCTGTCTTGGGGGTTTTCACCATTTCTCTTTAATAAATCTTTGTTCTTTGTTCGCTTTACCATAAAAGAAAAAAAAAAGCCATAATATTGGAGCATAAGATAGATGAGAATGGAGAAGGGATAACCCAGGAAGTGGGAGAAGTCAGTGGACTTCGGAACTGCAAGGCTGGTTTGTTTGTTTTGTGATGCTTGGGGTTGAACCGAGGTCTTTTGTACATGCTCAGCCTTCCCTTGGCCACTCAGCTACTCCTTTAATGTCAGGGGATTTTGTTTGTCATTGTTTATGAGACAGGATCTCAAGTAACTCAGGCTGGCCTCCAGTTCCAAGTAACAGAAGATGACCTGGAAATCCTGATCCTTCTGCCTTTACCTATTCAATTCTGCGATCATAAGCAGAGGTCACCAGTCCCCAGCTTTTAAAAGTCACTGTAGTTTCATTCTCTTAGTGAAAGATGTCTTTTAAGTTGGCATGTATACAGAGAGGTGAGAAACCAAGCTTCCTGTTCAGGAAATCAAATCAAGAGAGCCAGAGAACTATTCTGAGTTTAAGTGTTACTTGAAACAGTAAAATGAGGAAGATTAAAGACCCACGCTACTTTGATGTTAGGTGTAATCGTCTCTGTGTTTAATACTTACTGGGGTCAAAGTTCAAGAACTGATTATCTTCATAGAAACATTGCTTGCATTTAAAAGTTTTATCACATTTATTATATATTCGTGTGTGTGTGTGTGTGTGTGTGTGTGTGTGTGTGTGTGTGTGTGTGTGTGTGTGTCACATGCCCAAACCCTGTATGCCATAGCAAGTGTGGAGGTCAGAGGACAACTTTTGAGAGTCCTAAGGATCTAACTTAGGCCATCAACTTTGGCCTTAAACACTTCCTTCAGACTCTGGGACAAGCCCCCTGCCCCCAGGTGTATATTTTACATATCAAAGCAGACTAGGCCTCCAGGCTCTCCCAGCATCCCTCAGTCCTTACCTGGCACACCCTATCCCCAAACCTGAACTTTCTATCCCAGGGACTGGGCTGCCCTTTTTCGAGAGGCTCTTCCCAATAAAATCCAGATATTTTGGTCTTCTCTCTCTTCTTTTCTTTCTCTGTTTGCATGCCCTTTCTCTTTTTCCTTTCCCTCTCCCTGGCTTCTGTCCTTGGGTCCATCGAATTTGCCCGAGAGCAGTTTCCCAATAAACCTGCCTTGTTTTACTTTTTTTTTTTTTTTGAGCTGGGGACCGAACCCAGGGCCTTGCGCTTCCTAGGCAAGTGCTCTACCACTGAGCTAAATCCCCAACCCCTTGTTTTACTTTTAATCCGGTTTGAATTGGCTTATTTCTGGGGTGGAGAAATAACTTATCAGATGTCAAAACCTGGAAGGAGCTGGGTTCCCAGCTGGTGGCCCAGGTCTTTCCTTGTCATGTGCGCGCGCGGACTGCTCCTTTTCCCCACTCTTTTCTCAGAACATCGCTTCCTCAGACTTCATGAGTACCTACCGCCAACTACCGCCTATCCAGCCAGGTCCCGGACCCTCCGGCATCCTCTGCTGAGTTGCTGCTGCTCCAGGGTTAGCCCCATTCCCAAACAAAGATTAGGTCGCTGTTTTGGAGGGAACTTTGAAACAAAGACGTTTGATCTGAGATTACTGCCATCATAATAAACCGTTCGACCCCAGACTATGGGATGGCATGGCATTTTTATAGTCTCGGGATCTCTGGCAAAGTTAAGGAGAATGGGTGCCATCGAATATAGAACAAAAATGTACCTAAATTGGTCTGAACTCCCTATGTCCAATTCTTTGGGGGCTGCTGAGCCTTTACCCACTGAGCCATCTTACTAACTAGCCCTGTCTTATTGAAAGTTCATCACAGCAGCTCGAAGATCATCGGGGTCCTATGTTTTAATTTCCTTGCCAAACGTTACCTTTTTATCCAGGCTTACTATAAACAATTTTCATCCGGGTTTTGTTTTGCTGAGTTGCCTCTAGATTGCTCCGTTCCAGCATGTCCCTTTTACATGCTAAGATGACAGATGTGTGGTGTGTTATCTACCCAAAATCTTCTCTTAACTGCAAATGTGTTACCCAGGGGTTGGAGAGATGACTCGATGTTTAAGAGAACTGACTGCTCTTCTAAAGGATCTGGGTTCAATTTCCAGCACCCACATGGCATCTCACAACTGTCTGCAACTCCAGTTCCAGGATCCAACATCCTCACGCAGGCATACAAGCAGGGGAAACATCAATGCACACACAGAAAAAATAAATAAAATGAAAACGTGCTGCCCATTTCCTGAAGAACGCTGAGCCAGGTATGGTAACATATGCCTTTTACCCAACACGCTGGAGGCAGAGGTAGGCAGATCTCCTCCTCCTCCTCCTCCTCCTCCTCCTCCTCCTCCTAGTACTTATTTCATTGTTCTCTGATCACAAGAATCCCCACACCAATACTTTGAGGTCCCATCAAAATGTAGTGGAAAAAGAGAAAACAAAATAAAACCAAACCCTTTTCTTCCTGCCCTCCTAAGTTCCCTATCTGGACCTGAAAAACAGACAAAAGACTTGGGTTGCTAAGAGTCTGGAGCGATTAAGAGTCACTCTCCTTTTCCAGGGTGAGAGAAGGAGACACTTTTACAAATGCAAAAGAAATGTTTTTGACTGGGTTTTAGCTCAGTGGTAGAGCGCCACCTAGGGAGTGCAAGGCCAGGTCCCCAAAAAAGAAACTCCAAAAAAAAAAAAAAAAAAAAAAAAAAAAAAAAAAAATGTTTTGAGACAGGGTTTCTATTATGTAGTGCTGTCGGTCCTGAAACTCTGTGCTGGCCTTGAACGCGCAGATTGCCTGCCTCTGCCTCCCAAGTGCTAAGATTGAAGACGTGAGCACCACCATGTCCAGTTTATAAATGAAAACTTAAATCCCAATTTAAGTCAGATATACAAAGGACAGTTTCTCACAATGAGACCTACTCAAGGCAACCATATTCCAGAATAGCAAACTTAGAATGGCAATTTCCTTTCCCCTGTGATGTAGCTAACTGTACAAGGCACACTGGGGCCTTGTAGCACTTGCTCTCAAGTGGGTTTGTTTGTTTGTTTACTGTAGACAAGAGGCTGGGTCTTGCTTTGCAGCCCTGATGGCCTAGAACTCACTATGTAGACCATGAAGTCACAAAGATCTGCCTGCCTCTTCCTCCGAGTACTGGAATTAAAGGTGTGCACTACTGTGCCTACCCTTAAGTGGGCTATTAACCTTGCTTGATTGGGAAATTGAAGATTACATTTTAAATGTCCCTTTGCATGTTTCACATTGTAGATGAATGTGCCTGACTCTAAAAAAATAAATAAATAAAACAAAATGATCATGGTAGAAGAACCAGTCTTACAACATGAGATTGTGGCCAGACAGTTTTATAGATCCACATTAGCGTGTGCCTCAGAAAATGACCTCATCCAATTACTGATGGAGCAACTTCTGTTGAGAAGAGAGACAACATTGAAATTGTGCAACCTTGAGCAATTTACTTATCGTCTCGATTTTTTTAATCTCTTGAGTTGATATCACTATCACCTATGCCTCAGAGAAATCTTGCCAGGAGTAAATGAAACAGAGAACCCTGCTTGGTTAGCCACATAAGTCATCAAGCGAATAGACTGCAGCTTTAAATTTGATAAACAGTTCTGAAGTAACTATTAGCTTTCTTTTTTGCTGTTGTTTTTATTTTATTATTTTTATTTTACGTATATGGGGCTTTGCCTGCATGTATGTCAGTGCAACACATGTATGGTTAGTCCCCATGGAGGCCAGAAGAGGGTATTGGGTGCCCTAGGCATAGAGTTAACAGTGGTTATAAGCTGCCATGTGCTCTCTCGTGCTCTCTTTCTCTTCTCTCTCTCTCTCTCTCTCTCTCTCTCTCTCTCTCTCTCTCTCTCTCTCTTCTCTTTCCCCTCCCATCTCTTCTCTTTCCTCCCTCCGTGCCTACCTCTCAACAAGGAGGAGTTTTACTAAATTACCTAGTCTAGATTGGAACTCAAGATTCTTCTGCCTGAGTAGCTTGAGTTACAGATCTCTGACTCAGCTCCACCAAGTCTCAGTTTGGCTACTCCGTGAACTGAGAAGATCAGAACAAGTTAGTGAAATACCAGGGAGCCTTAGCATTCCTCAGCGAACTGCAGCCATGGGAAGAGAACACCATACAAGCCAAATACCTGCCCTTCTTTGTGGGAATCTGTGTAGCTCTCATTTTTCTTTCTTTCTTTTTTTCTTTCTTTCTTTCTTCTTTCCTTCCTTCCTTCCTACCTTCTTTTGTTTCTTTTTTTAAAAGATTTATTCATTTTGCCTGGTGATACGTGTGCACATTAATTAATTAGATGTGTGTGTGTGTGTGTGTGTGTTGTGTGTGTGTGTGTGTGTGTGTGTGTGTGACAGTGCATGTGCTTGTGTACAGCACATGGGGCCAAAGGACATCAGATGCTCTGGATCAGGAGCCCTGGTTGTTAAGACACCGGATGCGGACACTGGGAATGCAGCCCAAGTCTTCTGAAAGAGCAGAGGGTACTCTTAACACGCTAGCCATCTCTCTAGCCCCTGGCTTTCATTTTTCTTATATTTGTTTGTTTCTATTATAGCTCTGCAGACAGGGCTGGAGACACAGCTTTGCTCTCCCAGAACACCCAGGTGAGGTCTAATACTCAGATGAGGCGGCTCACCACTTTCTACAGCTGCATTTTCAGGGGATCGAAGACCCCCTCTGGCCTCCACCGGCGTTTGGTAGTGGCGCACATAAACATGTGCACACATGCACACATACACGCAAGTAAAAATAAATAAAACTTTACTAAAAAGAAAAAAGACTTGTGCCAAATAAATAACAAAACTAGTTACAAAATTATCTTCAAGGTTCAGGAGTCCTTGGTTTTGCAAAGATCACACTCTCTGTTGTTATGGTTTCAAAACAAAGCCAAAGCTTTTAATGTTTCCAGGATAAAGTCAACTTATGACTGTAGGCAGAGAGTCAGGACATATGTAGGTCTCCTGACACTACGGAAGAGATAGGATAATCTTTCTGGGCTCATAGAATTGGATCAAATGATTCATATTTGGTAATAGCTGTGGCTATTCCTGTGCTCTGCTTATGGGGAAACAAATTCTGTATTTTTGCTTCTTAATTTTTCTTTTCCCCTTAGTGCTGGGGACCAAACTGAACCCAGGACTTTAAAGGAAAGATGTCTGCCACTGATTTAATCCGCAAACCTCCTTTTGAGTGTAAGGAGAGAGTCTCTTTGGTTGGCTGGTAAGTACCCTGTCTGTGGTTATCATATTTATTACCCAGTACTTTCCTAGGTAACTGTAGCTTCATGTTTGCCAAGTTCCACCTTACTGATAAAGAAGATATGAAGGAGCAATTGCACCATCACTTCTACTCAGATTGTTTTACCAAACTTATTTGTTTACCGAATATTTTACTTTTTAAATTTTACTTTGCGTGTTATGCATGAGTATGTATTTGTGCATATACGTTTTCTGTATTTATTTATTTGTGTGTGTGTATGTGTGGGGGTGGTTATAGATAGAGGCTAGATATAAAATCGGTGTCTTTCTCAATCTCTCACCACCTTATTCTCAGGCTCTCTGGCTGGCCATTTTGCTAGACTGGCTGACCAGCGAGCCCTTAGGTTCCTCTTGCCTCTTAGTCCCCAGGAAGCAGGTTCTCAGTGTATCCAACCACACAGGCTTTTAATATGACTTCTGTGGATTCAAACTTGGGTCCCCATGTTTGCTTTTTTGACTGGTCTCTTCCCGGCTCATTCTTTATTATTATTTATTTGATAAATGAGTATCTTACCTGCATGGGTGTATATGCATCACGTGCGTGCTTTGTGCCCAAGTTGACCTGATGAGAACTTTGGATTCTCTGGAACTGGAGTTACAGATGGTGAGCCACCATTGGGCTGTGAGTCACCATGTGGGTGCTTGGAATCTAAGCCAGGGCCTCTGCAAAAGCAGCAAGTGTTCTTAAAAACTGAGATATCTGGGTTCTGGCTATTATGAATAAGGCTGCTATGGACATAGTGGAGCATGTGTCCTTGATATATGTTACAGCATTTTTTGGGTATATGCCCAGGAGTGGTATAGCTGGGTCCTCAGGTAGTTCAATGTCCAATTTTCTGAGGACCCACCAGACTGATTTCCAGAGAGGTTGTACCAGTCTGCAATCCCACCAACAATGGAGGAGTGTTCCTCTTTCTCGACATCCTCGCTAGCATCTGCTGTCACCTGAGTTTTTTATCTTAGCCATTCTCACTGGAATGAGGTGAAATCTCAGGGTTGTTTTGATTTGCATTTCCCTTATGACTAAGGATGTTGAACATTTCTTTAGGTGCTTCTCAGCCATTCGGCATTCCTCAGCTGTGAATTCTTTGTTTAGCTCTGAACCCCATTTTTTAATAGGGTTATTTGTCTCTCTGGAGTCTAACTTCTTGAATTCTTTGTATATTTTAGATATTAGTCCTCTATCAGATGTAAGATTAGTAAAGATCTCTTTCCAATCTGTTGGTTGCCATTTTGTCTTAATGACAGTGTCCTCTGCCTTACAGAAGCTTTGCAGTTTTATGAGATCCTATTTGTCGATTCTTGATCTTAGAGCATAAGCCATTGGTGTTTTGTTCAGGAAATTTTCCCCAGTGCACATGTGTTCGAGGCTCTTCCTCACTTTTTCTTCTATTAGTTTTCGTGTATCTGGTTTGATGTGGAGGTCCTTGATCCACCTGGACTTGGCTTTGTAGAAGGTGATAAGAATGGATCGATCTGCATTCTTCTACATGCTGACCTCCAGTTGAACCAACACCATTTGTTAAAAATGCTATCTTTTTTCCACTGGATGGTTTTGGCTCCTATGTCAAAGGTCAAGTCACCATAGGTGTGTGGGTTCATTTCTGGGTCTTCAGTTCTATTCCATTGAGCTACCTCCCTGTCTCTGTACCAATACCATACAGTTTTTATCACTATTGCTCTGTAATACTGCTTGAGGTCAGAAAAGGTGATTCCCCCAGAAGCTCTTTTATTGTTGAGGATAGTTTTCACTATCCTGGGATTTTTGTTATTCCAAATGAATTTGCAAATTGCTCTTTCTAACTCTATGAAAAATTGAGTTGGGATTTTGATGGGGATTGCATTGAATCTGTAGATTGCTTTTGGCAAGATGGCCATTTTTACAATATTAATCCTACCAATTCAGGAACATGGGAGATCTTTCCATCTTCTGAGATCTTTTTCAATTTCCTTCTTCAGAGACTTGAAGTTCTTGTCATACAGATCTTTCACTAGCAAGTTAGAGTCACACCAAGGTATTTTATATTATTTGTGACTATTATGAAGTATGTTGTCTCCCTAATTTCTTTCTCAGCCTGTGTATGCTTTCAGTAGAGGAAGGCTAGTGACTTGTTTGAGTTAATTTTATATCCAGCCACTTTGCTGAAGTTGTTTATTGGGTTTAGGAGGTCTCTGGTGGAATTTTGGGGGTCACTTATATATACTATCATATTGCTGTAAATAGTGATATTTTGACTTCTTCCTTTCCAATTTGTATCCCTTTGACCTCCTTTTGTTGTCTAATTGCTCTGGTTAAGACTTTGAATACTATATTGAATAAGTAGGGAGAGAGTAGGTAGTCTTGTCTAGTCCCTGATTTTAGTGGGATCGAGTCAAGTTTTTCTCCATTTAGTGTGATATTGGCTACCTGTTTGCTGTATACTGCTTTCACTATGTACTACGTTTAGGTATCAAAACAACCCTGAGATTGCACCTCACACCAGTTAAGATGGATAAGATCAAAAACTCAGGTAACAGCAGATACTGGTGAGGATGTAGAGAAAGAGGAACACTCCTCCATTATTGTTGGGATTGCAAACTGGTACAACCACTCTGGAAATCAGTCTGGTGGGTCCTCAGAAAATTGTACATAGTACTACCTGAGGACCCAGCTATACCACTCCTGGGCATATACCCAAAAGATCCCCCAACATATAACAAGGACACATGCTCCACTATGTTCATCGCAGCCTTATTTATTATAGCCAGAAGCTGGAAAGAACCCAGATGTCCGTCAACAGAGGAGTGGATACAGAAAATGTGGTACATTTACACAATGGAGTACTACTCAGCTATTAAAAACAATAACTTGGGGTTGGGGATTTAGCTCAGTGGTAGAGCGCTTGCCTAGCAAGCACAAGGCCCTGGGTTCGGTCCCCAGCTCCAAAAAAAAAAAGAAAAGAAAAAAAACCCCCAATAACTTTATGAAATTCATAGACAAATGGATGGAACTAGAAAATATCATCCTGATCGAGGTAACCCAATCACAAAACAAAACAAAACAAAACATCCCAAAACAACAACAACAACAACAACAGCAAAAACCCACACACGGTATGCACTCACTAATCAGTGGATATTAGCCCAAAAGCTTGAATTACCCAAGATAAAACTCACAGCTCAAGAAAAAGGAAGGTCAAAGTGTGGATGTTTCAGTCCTTCTTAGAAGGGGGAACAAGGGGCTGGAGAGATGGCTCAGGGGTTAAGAGCACTGACTGCTCTTCCAGAGGTCCTGAGTTCAAATCCCAGCAACCACATGGTGGCTCACAACCATCTGTAATGAGATCTGATGCCCTCTTCTGGTATGTCTGAAGACAGTGACAGTGTACTCACATACATGAAATAAATAAATATTTAAAAAAAAAAAAAGAAGGGGGAACAAAACTATTCATAGGAAGAGATATGGAGACCAAGTTTTGAACAGAGACTGAAGGAAAGGCCATCCAGAGAGTGCCCCACCTGGGAATCCATCCCATACAGCTACCAAACCCAGACAATGTTGTTAATGCCAAGAAGTGCATGCTGACAGGAGCCTGCTATAGCTGTCTCCTGAGAGGCTCTGCCAGAGCATGACAAATACAGAGACAAATGCTTGAAGCCAACCATTGACCTGAGAATGGGGTCCCTATTGGAGGATGTAGAGAAAGGATTGAAGGACCTGAAGGGGTTTGCAACCCTGTGAGAACAACAATACCAGCCACCCAGAGCTTCCGGGGACTAAACACCAACTGAAGAGTACACATGGACAGACCCATGGCTCCACCTGCCTATGTAGCAGAGGATCTTTGTTGGGCACCAATGGGAGGAGAAGCCCTTGGTCCTGCCAAGGTTGGACGCCCCAGTGTAGGGGAATGTAAGAGTGGGGAGGCGGGAAGGGGTAGGTGGACGAGTGGGGGAACACCCTCATAGAAGAATGGGGAGGTGGGAAGGGATAGGAGGGTTATGGAAGGGAAACCAGGAAAGGAGATAACATTTGAAATGTAAGTAAAAAATATCCAATTTAAAAAAAAAAAAACAAACAAACCCTGAGCTATCTCTTCACTCCTTATTTTTACTTTTAAAAGTAGATTACAAAGTCATAGGTTTTCATCCGGGAATTTTGGTTGAGCCTTCTCCCCTCTTTCTATCATCTCCCTGCCCTGGTTCTTTTTCTACTGTACTCTTTGGCCCTTCTGTTCTTCCTTTTGCTTTACCCCCTGTGTTCCCAACCCTTTCCCTTAAAGTCTTTGTGTTGTAGACCAATGGCCTCTTTTAAGATTCCTGGCCTTCACCTACACTTATCACCTAGATACACATATTTTTTTTAAAAAAAATTTTTTGAGATTTGCTTTCTTATTTTATTTGAATGGCTGTTTTGCCTGCATGCATGACTGTACACCATGTGTATGTAGTACCTGTGTAGACCAGAAGAAAACACTGAATTCCCCTAGAAAAAAGTTGCAAACCGTTTCGAGTCACTATGTGCATTCTAGAAACTGAACCTGGGTCCTCTGGAAGAACAGCCAGCCAGTGCTCTCAACCACTGAGTCACCTCTCCAGGCCTCAATACACGTATTTTATAGCTAGAGGTTAGGCTCTGCATATGGGAGAGAGTACACGGTATTTTACTTTCTGAGTCTGGGTTGTTTCTACAGTATAATGCTTTTCAATTTCCACCCGTTTTACTGATTTCTTTTCCTTTATGAGTAGATAAACTTCCAATGTGTATATGTTCCACATTTCATTATTCATTCATCAACTGCTGGAGATCAAGGCTGATTCCATTTCCTTACTATTGTGAATAAAGTAGCGATAAACATGGATAAGCATGTGTCTGTGCTAGGACTGAGAGTCCCTTGGGTGTGTGCCCAGCAGTGACATAGCTGGCTCATGTGGTAGTCGTATTATTAGTTAGTTTTGTGTAGCCTCCAGACTGATTTCCAAAGTGGCTGTACCAGTTTACACTCCCACCCTCGGATAAGTCTTCCCATTTCTCTGCACTCTGGCCAGCATTTGTTATTTCTTCTTTCTTTTTGTTGCCATTGTTCTTTGTTTCTTTGTTGCCTTTTTGAGTCAGGTGTTCAAGGAAAAAAAAACTTAAGATGATACAGAATATTAAAACAACAAATAGCTCCATATGATTGATTAAGATTCTTTTCAAATAATGAATGGATGAAAAATTATGTATTAGGGACTGTATAAATGCCTCAGTGGTTAAGAATTCTTAGCTGAGGGGTTGGGGATTTAGCTCAGTGGTAGAGCACTTGCCTAGCATGCGCGAGGCCCTGAGTTCGGTCCCCAGCTCCGGGGGGGAAAAAAAAAAACCTTAAAAAAAAAGAATACTTAGCTGATTGTGGTGGTTTAAAATAACAATGGCCCCTTTAGGTCCATAAGGAGTAGTGCTATTTGAAGGTGAGGTCTTGTTGGAGTAGGTGTGGCCTTGTTGGAAGAAGTGTGGGTGGGCTTTGAGGTCTCCTATGCTCAAGCTATGCCAAGTGTCCTGCTGCCTGCTGATCAGGGTATAGAAGTCTCAGCTACCTCTCTAGCACCTTGTCTGTCTGTGTGCTGCTGCTGATGTATCCCACTATGATGATAATGGACTAAACCTCTGAACTGTTAGCCAGCCCCAATCAAATGCTTTCTTTATAAAAGTTGCTATGGTCAGGGCTGGAGAGCTGGATCAGTGGTTAAGAGCACTGACTGTTTTTCCAGAGGTCAATTCCCAGGAACCACATGGTACTTCACAAACATCTGTGATGAGATCCGATGCCCTCTTCTGGTGTGTCTGAAGACAGCTACAGTGTACTTATATATAATAAAGAAATAAATCTTAAAAAAAAAAAAAAAGGAGTCGCTATGGTCATGGTGTCTCTTCATAGCACTAGAAACCTTGACTAAGACCCTGGTCTGGCAGAGGACCTGCCTTTGGTTCCCAACAGCCACATGATGGCTCACAACTTGCCATAACTCCAGTTCCAGAACAACCAACATCCTCTTCTGATATCCCTGGGCACTGGGCATGAACGGGGCACACATACACACATGCCAGCAAACATTCGACACAAATTAAAAATAGATAAAATCTTTTTAAAAAGACAACAAAATTATATCTAATTATTTCTATTCATTCTAACTTCTGAATATACTCAGGTATGTCAATAAATACTATTCAACTTTATTTCTAGAAAATATTACCTGTCCTTAGTATTATGCTTTAAATAGCAGAGTGAAAAAAAAAAAAAGACTCTCTTCGGAAAAAAAAAAAAAAAAGCAAATAGTAAGACCAAAAACAATAATAAAGAAAAGAAAGAAAGAGAAACTAGCAGGTTGGGGTGGCACAGACCTGTAACTCCTGCATTTGGCAGCCGTACAGGAAGATTTCCTGGAGTTTGAGACCAGCACCGCTGCACGGCAAATATCTAGCCATTCAAGGGTTTTCTACAGGAAGACTCTCAAGCAAACAAACAGAAACAAAACAAACAAAAATCCTAAGAGCAAACCAAGCAAACCAGTGAGCTTCCACTTCCTGAACATGGTTTCCTACGCACCTGAATCCACTGAAGAGCGACACTCCCCACCGCAGACGTGGAAATAAACTCAGAGCCACTCGTCATTGCTACTGTGGTTAGGGCTAGCAAGATGATCACACCAATCGGTTACATGATTTTCATTATTGTTTTGGAGAAAGGATCTCACTCTGTGGTCCATCCCGGCCTTGAGTTTACTACGCTTTTCCTGCCTCTGTCTCCTCAGGCCCTGACAGTGCTGCCGTTACATTACGGTGTGAACTGCCAATATTCCGTCAGTTAAAGATTTTCATTAAGCATATCATGCAAGCAGGCACTGGGTTCCAAGTTCCAACACATTATATATAGTGCAGTGCTGTTTCCTGTTCATTGGAATAAACTGATAAATACATTTGTTTAAAGTTGCCAAAGCTTTAAGGTTTCTAGAGGCCTTCTTTCAATGGAGGCCAATTTAACAGGGAAAGGTTTTTTGTTTTGTTTTTTTGTTTTTGTTTTTGTTTTTTTTGTATACCCAGCAACATTCTCCAACAGCTGAAGAGAGGAAAGTAAAATAAACATGGCTTCCCAAAGCACCTAAATATAGTGTTGGCTTGTTAAGCATGCCAGGCTCGCATTTTGAAGATTTCTAACGAAAAGGGACATTATAAGGAAGTATTGCTTTTGGTTTAATGTTTTATCCTGTTAGTGTGCTCCACCCTTAGCTGATGTTGGTGACTAATAAGAGCTGGCACCGCTCCAACTTCCCAGATGGGAATCCCACTTACCAGCTTGGTTTTCATATCTGTTGTTAATTTGCAGCCATGATCAAAAAACAGAGCAAAGGGGTTGGGGATTTAGCTCAGTGGTAGAGCGCTTGCCTAGGAAGCGCAAGGCCCTGGGTTCGGTCCCCAGCCATGAACCAAAAAAAAAAAAAAAAAAACAGAGCAAAGATTTTCTTAAAATAATCAAGAGCCTGCAGCCCTGCGGCTGTTCTTGCATTTCTAACTGGCTCGGTGCGGAAGAAGCCATCAGATGGTGATTAGGCAGCCTGATGTTTGAGGGCGCTCTCCTAAACCACGGTGACTCAGAAGTCAGCTGCCCAGAGCAGGAAAGCCTGAGGTACATGTGACAGGCACCAGCCTTCACCAGAGCAAACGGCAAGGGACGCGTTGTCCTCCTCAACCCAGTTTGCGTGATGCAGCCCAGGGATTTTTTTTCTCCCTCAGACCGCTCTAGACTTTCTCTTTGACCTAATTTCAACTGTGTGGAAATGTCCAGAATGGGCTGCGGAAATTCTGCCTGGGCTGGGCTCACGGAAGAAACATTTAAAAAAAAAAAAAAAAAGTTGGGGGTGGGGTAGGGAGAGGCTGGCCATGCTGCAAAATGAAGCAACTCCTTCCAACCGGTGTGTGGGGATGAAAGGGTAAGAGGGTGGGCTGTTTTCTTAGTGCAGACAACGTTGTCTAACTGTTCTCTAAGACTTCAAAGGAGACTACACACAGCCCCAGTTTCTTGTACTTTCTTTACCAAATTTAGGTCATTTTTTCCCCCAAAACATACCGTGAGGGTTACCTACATTTAAAAAATGTAAATAGGATAGCACTGTCTCTAGGGAAAGACAAAAGACATAGCAAACTGTGAGGGGTTTTGTTTTATTTCCGGATTAAACAAACAAACAAATAAACAAGAACCCAGGTATTTTCTTTAGTGAGAAGAGTCTTACTCTGTAACCCAGAATGATTTTAAATTTGTAAACCTCAACCTCTGAGGTGCTTGGATTACAGGTATGCACCACTACACCTGATGTAATTTGTTTTTCTTGTTTGTTTGATATAGGGTCTCTCTATTTAGTCCTCACTGTCCTGAAACGTTGCTGGTTGCCGTGTAGACTATGTAGACCAGGCTGGCCTCCTACTCGCAGAGATCTGATTGCCTCTGCTTCCTGAGTGCTGGGATCATACCTGTGTGCACATGCTCAACTCACCGTTTCGCAGAAACTAAACTCAGCTAAGCCAGCATTCACAAGCAACCATGAGTAACTAGATCCAAAATAGAGATTTTTAAGTCACCAGATACCCCAGCATTTGGAAGACAGAGTCAAAAGGATTGTCATTGAGGAGACCCTGTCTCAAAAAAATCAAAATTAAAACACCACACACATACACAATTAAATACACAGGTACACACATGTGAGCATGCTAAGCAACAAAGCTCGAAAGCAAGCAAGCAAGCAAGCAAGCAAGCAAGCAAGCAAGCAAGCAAGCAAGCTAAGAGTGTGCTGGGTGTGTGTTTTAAAAAAGATAAGGGGAGAAGGAATATGTTTGGTGGACCTGTCCTCAGGCCTAAAGCAAGAGGGCGCCTCCTAGCGCCCATGCTGAGGCATCCCTTCCCCTGAGGGCACGGGGAGGGGAGTTGAGAGGGTAGTAGAGACAGAGAAAGGCAGAGAGGGGGGGGGGCAAGCAGCCCCTTTTACAGTGAGTAAGGCATACTGACTGTTGCCAGGTAACTGTGGGGCAGAGCTTAGACACACCTGGCTGTTGCCAGGTAACTGTGAAGTGGAGCTTAGACAAAATGCTAACTAACACTAGGGACTGAGGACCACAGTATTTAAGCCTCCCCTGTCTCCAACTGGGTGGCAATAATATTCTCTTTGTAGCATTGATTTAAAAAGAGAGTAAGGTAAATTTTTTAAAATTACATTTGTTTATTGTTCTTGCGTATATGCACTTTAAAAAAATATTTTTTTTATTGTCCCCGTGTGTGTGTGTGTGTGTGTGTGTGTGTGTGTGTGTGTGTGTGTGTGGTGGGCAGTGGCATGCGTGTGAGTGTAGGTGTCTACGAAGGTCAAACTCAGTCCCTCTGAAGCACAGTTACAGGTGGTTGTGAGCTTCTAGATGCGGATGCTGGGAACCAATATCTCGTCCTCTGCAAGAGCTGTCTGTACATGATCTTAATTGCTAAGCCATCTTTCAGTCCTATCTTTTTGGTGTTTTGTTTTGTTTTGTTTTGCAGCCCTAGTTGGCCTGGAACTCACTATGTAGGCCCGGCTAACTTCAAATTCACAGAGGTTTGCCTACCTAGGCCTTCCATGTGGTGGGATTAAGAGCCTTGAGCACAATTGAACAAACATGTGGGAAGGTCAGAGGCCAACTTTTGGGAATTAGTTTTTTCCTTCTGCCATGTGGACCCTGGGGAGTCAAACTTGAGTGGTTAGGCTTGGCAGTGAGCACCTTTATCCACTAAGCTGCTTCACTGGCCCACAAGGCTGATTTTAAAGAGCATTGGGACCCTAGATATAGAGTATAATACGTAATGGCTCAGTGGGTAAAGTATTTGCCTCACAAGCATGAAGAGTTGAGTTCTCACCCCTAAAAATGTTAGGCATAGTGGTGCTTGCTTGCTCCCAGTACTGGGGAGGCAGAGACTAGAAAACGTCTGGGGTTTGCTGGCCATCAAGTCTAGCACACAGATGTATGCAAACCTGTACATAAATGCCTTTTAAAAAGTTCAACATCAGTGGAACAGCATGCTTAAGAACCTCAAAGCCAGCTGGTCAGTGGTGGTAACAATCCTTTAAACCCAGCATTTGTAGGCAGAGAGGCATGGGATCTCTGAGTTTGAGGCCAGCCTGGTCTATAGGGTGAGTTCCAGGACAGCCAGGACTAGTACACAGAGAAACCCTGTCTTGAAAAACTAAAAAAGAAAAAGGAAAGGAAAGGGGAGGGAAGGAAGGGAGAGAAGGGAAGGGAGGAAGGGAAGGAAGGGGAGGGAGGGGGGGGGGAGGGGAGGGAGGGAGAGGAGGAGAGGAGAGGAGAGGAGGGAGAGGAGGAGAGGAGAGGAGAGGAGAGGAGAGGAGAGGAGAGGAAAGACCCTAAAACCTGTTATAAATAATAAACCATCCACTTTGGCTTGGACTTGCAGATCTCAACTCCCCACCTTTGGTGCTGCACCCAGGGCCTTCAGGAGGCTAAGCATGCCAACTTCTCTGAGCAAAACCCCTGGTTCCATCCAACAGCTTCAAACAGTTTCACAAAGAACACATGGTACAGAGGCTGAAGACATGGCTGGGTTCAGTTTCTGGGTTCAGTTCCCAGCACCTACATGGCAGCTCATACATACCTGTTATGTCAGTTCCAGGGGATTCAGTGCCTTCTTCCAACATGCATAGGAACCAGGTATGCACATCATATACAGACATATGTGCAGACAAAACATTCACTAACACACATAAAATATTATTTTTTAAGAAACATTGTCAGCACTGTAGAGGAACAGAACCAATGGTGTGTGTGTGTGTATGTGTGTGTGTGTGTGTGTGTGTGTGTGTAAAATTTATATATATAAAGATGTGTGAATTTATTAGGTCAGCATATGTTAAAATAGCAACCACAACTAAATAACACCAAGGACCAGCCTCGGCTTGGAGAGGGCATCTGAGGAAGGGGTGACTTTAGTGAAGTCAAATTGTGGGTCCAAGCTGATGACCTGTGTTCTGAGCGGGACAGCTTTCCTGATCTTCTCTGTTCTGCTCTGCCTGGAGATCTCCAGTCAGCTCTTTATGTTCTGCTCCAGACACTTCTCCAAGCAGTTCTCCTTTGCTATTCTAAAAAATTCTCTGGATAACTCATGTCCTGCAGATCATAAGCCCAGTCTTTTATTTTTACGTCATTAAGTCATTAGCATTAGCAGAAAGAACTTTCCTTGGAGGAGGAATGTAAAATATGTACATTGTTATTCAAACGAGCCTTACCCTCAGCAGCCATCTCGAGGGCCATGTCTGCTGACCCTGCCCCAGGGGCAGGAGCCTTGTCATTCCGTCCCTACCAAGGCCATGATGGTCATGGCAAAATAATACCTGACAGGCCAAGAAACAAACACTTTCTCAGTCCACAGGCTGGGAACCTCAGCCGTCCCAATCTGAGCCAAAATCTTGGAAGGTTCCTAAAAAGCTACTGGTTCTAGGGCACACTGGAACCAGAAACCCTGGCTCTAATAGCGAGGGGTCAGCAGCACCCCAGGGTGAGTCGGCTTGGAGGAGAGGCTAGCACTCTTCCTTCCTCCACGCCTCTTTGATCTGGACTGCTACCGGAAAGTGCTGCCCACTATCAGGTGGGTTTCCATGTCAAGCTCGGCAATCTGGACAGTTTGGCAGGCCTGGCTCCTACTCAGACGACTCGAATTCGTGCCCAGTTGCCAGGAAAACAACCCACAATGCAGCACAGGTAGCCAAAATTATTTTATGGTATAAAGATGTGTGGGTTTCAATCACAGAAAAACACACATGGTATGCACTCATTGATAAGTGGCTATTAGCCCAAATGCTTGAATTACCCTAGATGCACAGAACACATGAAACTCAAGACAGATGATCAAAATGTGAATGCTTCACTCCTTCTTTAAAAGGGGAACAAGAATACCCTTGGCAGGGAAGAGAGAGGCAAAGATTAAAACAGAGACTGAAGGAACACCTATTCAGAGCCTGCCCCACAGGTGGCCCATACATATACAGCCATCCAATTAGACAAGATGGATGAAGCAAAGAAGTGCAGACCAACAGGAGCCGGATGTAGATCTCTCCTGAGAGACACAGCCAGAATACAGCAAATACAGAGGCGAATGCCAGGAGCAAACCACTGAACTGAGAATAGGACCCCCGTTGAAGGAATCAGAGAAAGAACTGGAAGAGCTTGAAGGAGCCTCAAGACCCTTATGAACAACAATGCCAAGCAACCAGAGCTTCCAGGGACTAAGCCACTACCTAAAGACTATACATGGACTGACCCTGGACTCTGACCTCATAGGTAGCAATGAATATCCTAGTAAGAGCACCAGTGGAAGGGGAAGCCCTTGGTCCTGCTAAGACTGAACCCCCAGTGAACGTGATTGTTGGGGGAGGGCGGCAATGGGGGAGGATGGGAGGGAACACCCATAAAGAAGGGGAGGGGAGGGATTAGGGGGATGTTTGCCCGGAAACTGGGAAAGGGAATAACACTTGAAATGTATATAAGAAATACTCAAGTTAATAAAAAAAAAAAAAGAATAAAAATATTAAAAAATAAAAAAGCAAAGAATCATAAAAAAAAAAAAAAAGATGTGTGGGTTTTACAATTAGCTGACAGTTTGTTTTCCCATAGTCTGTGCTTGTCCTAAGAGAGTTTTTATCCAAAAGCAATATTAGCTTAGCTTTTGTGGTACTATACACTGATAATCCCCACATTCAAGAGCCCAAGACAAGAATGTCATGAATTGGGAACCAGTTTAGGCTATACAGTAAGTTCCAGGCTAGCCTTGGCTACGAAGTAAGACCATCTTAAAAAAAAAACAAAAAAGCACCAACCAAATATGATGGTAATCGTAGTATTCAGAAGCTAAGTAAAGAATTACCATGAATTGGAGACTAGCCTGGGCTATATAATGATTTCTAGGTCAACCTGGACTACAATGTGTGATCTTATATATAAAAATAAAAAACCAAAAACCAAAAAAGAGCTCCAATGATATTGGCCAATATCTTCATGAGTCATTCATTAATTATAATATATATTGATAAATTATAGTAGTGAATTGTGTAATTTATTTATATATGTTTATGTTTATTCCATGGACATAGATGTTCTGCCTACTTGAATGCATGCATAAGTATTATCCCTGCTATCAGATACCACATAGACGCTGGGAACCAAAGGTTTGTCCTCTGTGAGAGCAGCAAGTGATCAAACTCTGAGCCATTTCTCCTGCCTCTAGTATCTTTTAATGAGTATAAACTTTATTGCATTTTATACTAACAAGTATTGTTAGAGAAGTCATTTTTGTTTTTCCAGAGTTGTTTGCTTTTTTCTTTTGAATTAATTTATTTATTATATATAAGTACACTGTAGCTGTCTTCAAACACACCAGAAGAGGGCATCAGATCCCACTACAGATGGTTGTGAGCCACCATGTGATTGCTGGGAATTGAACTCAGGACCTCTGGAAGAGCAGTCAGTGCTCTAACCACTGAGCCATCTCTCCAGCCCCCTGCTGTGGGATGATGTCATCATGCAGGTGTAGGCAGGTACAAGATAGAACAAGGCCTGCCATTGGATGAGAAGGAAGGTTGGGCAGGAGAAAAGTTTGAGAGAGAAGGGACAGGCAGAGTAGCTGTGGAGAGACAACATGGGAGCTGACGTTAAGGTTCCACGCTGAACCTTTACAGGTTGTTATGGATGTTCTTAAGGGATAGGTGTGTACTGGGCTTTGTATGTTTAGGTAGGCAATTATATCTTATCAATTAGATCAAAGGTTATTGTGTTGTGTGTTCTTTCATGTGGCGATTTGACTTTGGGAGAGTGTGGCGGCTAGAGAGTCTGGCCCTCCTTGGAGTTGGGATGTGTGCTCTGACAAGATTATCTAGCAGATGTCTTGAGGCTCTGCGGGGGCCGGACCTAGTGGGGGGGGGGGTAAAAGACAGCTTTTATTTTTATATTTTTACAACACCCTGTTTTTGCTTTTTTTTTAGACATGATGTCATGTATCACAGGCTGGTCTCAAACTCACAGAAATAGGCCTGCTTCTGCCTCCTTAGTGCTGGGATTACATGGTATACCATGCCCAGTTATCTTGTCCCTCTGCTGGCCTTCTTCTGGCTTACAAGCATCTGACTTGGAAACTGCATGGAGTTGAGAAGTACGCAAATGAGGTGGGGATGGGGGCTGCAGCAATGATTCAATGGCTAAGAGCACTTGAAGCTCTTGCAGAGGACCTGGGTTCAGTTCCCAGAACCTACATGTTGGCTCATAAACATCTGTACATCTAGTTCCAGGGTTCTTTACTGACCTCCAAGGGCACCAGAGATGCATGTACAATACATGCACACAAACAGGTATAAACATAAAATAAATATGTCTTTTTTCTAAAGAAATGAGGTGAGGTATCGCTGCTCTCAAGGATAGAAATGAGATGAGGTAAAGGTTTAAGTATTTTAAAAAATTACTATCCAGTATGTACATAAATCTATATTTTTTTTATTTCTTACATAAGGTATCTGAGCTAAAGGCTTATTGTCACCATTCCCAACTTACAAAGTTACTTAAATGTGTGTGTGTGTGTGTATGTATGTGTGTGTGTGTATCTTCATTTATTATTTATTCGGGGGGTTTTTTGTTGTTTGAGATAGTCTCTCTACATAGTCCTGGCTATCCTGGAACTCACTATGTACACCAGGCTGACCTTGAACTCACAGAGATCCTCCAACCTGCCTCCCGAGTGCTGGAATTAAAAGTGAATATGTTTCATCATGCTCAGCGAAATTAATTAGAAGTTAAATTTTGGTTTAAAATGATATCATGGACCATTGAAATGGCTCCCCAGGAACAGACCCTTGACACAGAGCCAGGTGACTTGAATTCAATTCCCTTAACCTACATAAAGGTAGGGAAAAAAAATCCACCAGATTCCACAGTTATCTTCTGCTATCCACATATACATTATATACACATGTATATAATTATATAATGATTCTTTAATCTCATCATTCCAGATCCTCCTGGTGAAAGTAAAAATCCACTGGTTTGAAAACTGGCTACATTTTGCTGTAGCTGCTTCATTCCCAGGATAGTGCAGAAAAGTAGCCGGGGTAGAGCCATGGTGGCTTGTTAGGTTGTGCAAAATGTTACTGTTGCTTTTATTTGTTGGTTTTTTTTTGGGGGGGGGGAATGGACACACAAGCACTATGTAGCCATGGCTGGTCTGGAACTCACTGTATAGACCAGGCTAGTCTCAGACTTATGTGGATCCATCTGTCTCTACTTCCTGAGTTCTGGAAATAAAGGTGTACACCACCATCCCTGGCCTTTACTGCCGTTTTTATTATTGTTGTAGTTTTGAGATATTCTCATTAGCCCAGGCTGGCCTGAAGCTCACAGAGATCCATCCTCAAATTTACTATGAGGCAGAGGGTAACCTTGAACTCTTGATCCTTCTTCCTCCCTATCTAAACAAGTTCCTACCATTGAGCTATAACCTCAGTCAGAGGGATTTCTCCTTAATGGTTTTTCCTAAATAATTGTTTTCCATTATGTCATTCTGTCACACTCCTACTCAAAAACCCCAGAGACCTTGTTTATGTGTTGAATTCCTTTACCTCATACCCTAGGCAGCCCTCTCCTGTGGTGTGCGTGTGGGTGTGTGCCTACTGGACACTGAACATACAACCTCATGCATGCCGTGTAAGCACTCTGCCACTGAGCTAGGTTGGCAGGCCGTCCTTTACTCTTTCACTTTGAAATTAGGCTGTCACTAAATTGCCCAGGATGGCCACTAAGTCACTCTGAAACCTGGGCAGGCCTTAACCTTGCAATTCTCCTGCCTCCGTTTCCTGAGCAGCTAGAATTACAGGCCTGTACGTCCAGCCCCAGTTCACGGATCAGGTCTTTGAACACCTGGCTCAATCCACCTTCTTGGGTTTTTTTTCTTTTTTCTTTTTTTTTGGAGCTGGGGACCGAACCCAGGGCCTTGTGTTTGCTAGGCAAGCGCTCTACCACTGAGCTAAATCCCCAACCCCACCTTCCTTCTTGGGTTTTATGGGTAGGATATGAAGGCCTTCAGTACCTGTTGAAGGCTTTGTTCCCCGCAGGGCAGTGTTCAGAAGGGGGTGTTTTAGAAGAAACTGGGTCCTGAAGCTTCTGATTTCCTCAGGATGTTAATCTGCCAGTGGACTCTTTTATTATTATTATTATTGTTATTATTATTATTATTTACTTTATTTATATGAGTACACTGTAACTGTCTTGAGTCACAACAGAAGAGCGCATTACAGATGGTTGTGAGCCACCATGTGGTTGTTGGGAATTGAACTCAGGAACTCTGGAAAAGCAGTCAATGCTCTTAACCGTTGACAAACACCCCCCCCCTCCCCGCACTGGACTCTTGATTCTATTGCATTACCGAGAGGTGAGAAATTCGAGGAGCTGGGGCCTGCTATGAAAAGCAGGTCATTAGGAGCCAACTCTAAAGGATGATTGACACCTCTCTCCCGCCCACTGCTTCCTTTTTTTTTTTTTTCCCCAAGACCGGATTTTTCTCTGTAGCTCTGACTACCCTGGGAACTCTATAGACCAGGATAGCCTCAAACTCTTTCTGTCTCACGTGGACTGGGATTAAAAAAATTTTTTTTGTACCACCACCACCTGCTTTGTTTCCCGTTTCTCAATTGATATTTTAAATGTATTTTGATATTGCTTTTTTTCCTTTTTAACTTGAGAGATGCTGAGGGAAACTGAGGCAGGGAAGATAGCACACTCAGACACTGGAAACAGAGCGGAGGAGCAGGAAAATATATTGTACTGATGGGCTAAGTGGGGGCCGTCTCGGCAACAATGAACAACTGCACAGGTGTTTTTACACCTGCACGGGCTTTTCAGCGTTATTTTCAACTATTACGTCATGAGTGGGCTTATGTTACTATTAGTCTTAGGGAGTAGAGATGACTAAGATCCAAACAAGAAAGACGTTTGTAATATTTATCCTTCTAAATTATCTAATATTTAGATATCCCATAAAGACAGGGGAGGTGGGAACTGAGATAAGAACCTGCTCGCTCAGCAAGGTAATCTTATTCTCTTAACTCTACACAAATTTATTTACAAGCCTGATTCTACAACTAACCTGCTAGCTCTTTAGGAATCTCTTTCTCTCTGTGTCGTTCTACCGAGCTGGTCTACCTTTCTCTTGAGTTCCTTCCATCCCTATAGGACTCCTTAGCTTTCTTTCCTAGAATACTTTTTTTTTTTTTTTTTTTTTTTTTGGAGCTGGCGACCGAACCCAGGGCCTTGCGCTTGCTAGGCAAGCGCTCTACCACCGAGCCAAATCCCCAGTCCCCCTAGAATACTGTTAAACCTTCTTCCTGCCGGCTGCTTCTCTGTGGATCTGGCAAGCCCAGAGAGAGTATCCCTATCCCAAAAGGCTTCCCAGCCAAACCAGAGCGAGCCGAAAGAGAGCTCTCAAGGGTCCAATTGCTATAAAAAAAAAAAAAAAAAGCTCCTCCCCACATCCTTGGCAGGCTGAACCACGTTATTGTCGCGGTGGGGGGCTCCAAGCTAAGTCAGCAGGGACCAAACCATTTCACCTTTACGGTGGGGCCGCTCAAGGCCATCCCGAGGACTTTGCCTCTGGTCATAGAGCAAAGACTTCTCCCAAGCAACTTGCCTAAAAATAGGCAGGATCTCTCCATTCTTTAGCATCCTTTTTTTTTCTTTTCTTTTTTTCAGAGCTGGGGACCGAACCCAGGGCCTTGTGCTTGCTAGGCAAGCGCTCTATCACTGGGCTAAATCCCCAACCCCTCTTTAGCATTCTTATCTACACAGGCTTTTAGAGGCACTCCCAAAATACCTTTCTACAGGACTCACCTAACTGCATCTGACAGACGCAGTGTCTTTCTAAGCTTGTATCTTTCACTAAGTTAGGTTTTCTATGTATAATAATCAAATATCCTGTAACCCCCTTCTTGTAGTCAGGCTTGTTAACAGAACTGTTACAGTGCAGAAGTACCTGGACTCTTCCCCTTTGAAAGACAGGATAATTATTGACCCGTTTCACCAGTAGCCATAAGAGATTGCTTTTCTCCATCCTTATCATTTCCATTTGATCATAGGTATGTTAAAGTCCCTCCTTGATTTCTCCCATCATTCATTGCTCCTTTAAAAGTGAATCTCGGGCTAGGCTAGCACAGTTGATAGAGTGCTTACCTGGTATGCACAAGACTCTGAGTTTGATCCCCAGTGTCACTAATGTGCACACACTCCCAACACACACACATACACACACACACACTCACACACACACACATCATCATCATCATCATCAAAAAAATTTTTTTATTAGGGGTTGCTATTCAGTTTCCAAGTGTGTGTACAATTCTTTGATTTTTCCCACTGTTCATGTCTAGCTTTATTCTACTATGATCTGTTAGGCTATAGGAACTTCTTTTATTCTTTTGTATTTGTTAAGGCTTGCTTTGTGACACAGACTATGATCACTTTTAGAGAAGGCTCCGTGGACCACCTGGAAGAATGTATAATTCATTTCTGTCAGGTGGAATATTCTGCACATGCTATTAAATCCAATGATCTGAAGTTTCTCTACTGATTTTGTTTGGGAGACTTATTTAAAGATGAAAGTAAAATATTGAATTCTCCCACTATGTTGTTCTCTGACCAACTGTCCTTTTAGGCTTTAGTGTTTGCTTTATGGAGCTGAGAGCACCAGTGTTTGGTGTATAGATTTTAAGATCGCTGTATTTTCTAGATAACTTGTTCTCTTTATGAATACATAGCAGCCTTCTTGTTTGGAGCTCCATTTGCTTGGTAGGTTCCTTTCTGTCCTTTCTCAATGTTTAGATGTCATGGCTTGGTGAGGTATGTTTCTGAGGAACAACAGGTAGTTGAACCATTTAAATTTTAAAAACTGGGTTGGGGATTTAGCTCAGTGGTAGAGCGCTTGCCTAGCAAGCACAAGGCCCTGGGTTCGGTCCCCAGCTCCGAAAAAAAGAAAAAGGAAAAAAAAAAAAACAAAAAAAAACCCCTTAAATTTTAAAAACTTGTGCATGCTCATGTGTGCATGTGTGTGCACACACAGTGTGCACAGAGGCCAGAGGCAATGGATTGCCCCCTGGAGTCATAGTTATAGGCAGTTGCAAGGTTTGCAAGATCCCCAACATAGGTACTTGGAGTTTAATTCAGATCCTCTGCAAGAGCTGAACATGCTTTTAATTGCTGAGCCATCTCTCCTGACCTGAAACTTAGTTTTTAATCTAGTCAGTGACCCAGTGTCTATTAACTGATGTGTTAAAGTTATCTGCGTTTAAGGCTGTTATTGAATGGAGCTTGCCATTTTCTAAGGTTGTGGATGATTGGTAGTTTGTTCTTCTTTACCTCTCTCCTAGTACTAGGGATTTCCTGATTTCCTGTGCTGGATATAGTGTATCTCTTCTTATCCCTCCTTTGTTCATCTGTTTTACTCACAAAATGTATTCTTGCCTGTGCTCCTGCCAACTTTTTTTGTCTTAGTTTGCTTTCTATGGCTATGATAAACACTATGATCAAATGCAATATGGGGAGGAAAGGGTTTCATTTCAACTTATAACCCTTAGGTCGCACTCTATCACTGAGAAAACTCAGGGCAGGAACTGAAGACTGTAGCTTAAAGCAGTCCTCTATTGATCATAGAGGAATGCTGCTTACTGGCTTGCTCCCTCTGGCTTGCTCAGACTGCTTTTTTTTATACAATTCAGTGCAGGAGTGGTGCTGTCCACAGTAGGATTTGCCCTCCCACAACAATCAACAATCAAGACAATCCTCCACAGAACAGTCTACAGAATAATATGATCCAGGCAATTCCTCAGTTGAGTTCCACTCTTCGCAGGTTACTGTTGTGTCACATTGACAGCTGAAGCTACCTTTGTTCTTCTGTGTAAATCCCTTAAACATTTTCTGCGATATTGGCTTTGTTGTAATGAATTGCCTTTGTTTGTGCCTGCCATTTTTCTTTTTTAAAGATTTATTGATTGATTGATTTTATGCACTACATGGTTGCTCTCTTCAGACACACCAGAAGAGGGCACTGGATCCCATTACAGATGGGCAACTGAACTCAGGACCTCTAGAAGAGCAGTCGGTGCTCTTAACTTCTGAGCTATCTCTCCAGTCCTGTGCCTATCTTGAAATGCTTATATTTTCTCATCAATTTTTAAGAAATAATTTTGCTACATATAGCAAATTATTGGTTAGCAATTATTTACTTTCAGGGTTTGAAATAAATATATCATTTCATGCTTTCTTGGCTTTTAGAGTTACTGAAGATCACCTTATGTTATTCTAATACATTACTATACTATACTATATAAAAGTATTATATATGAGGCAAGATCTCATTATCTAGTCTAGGCTGGCCTTGAACTCTGTCTGGCTAGTGCTGGGATTGAAGTTGTGTGTCACCATGTCTCCCAGCAGTGATGTATTTGTTTAGGTGTCTGAGTTGGTACTTCTCTCTTACAGCTTTTCATATCATCTCTTTACTTGGTAGTTTTGGTGTCTTCACTGATAGACTATGGAGATCTTCTATGGACATGCGCTTTTGGAGTTTTAAGTCTCCTGTGTTTACATATGCATTCTCTTCTCTAGTTTTGGGGGGATTTTTTTGCTATAATTTCATTGAATAAATAAATTCTCTATGTCTTTATTTATCTCAACTCCTTTTCTACTCTGTAGTTTCTTAGGCTTGGTTTCTTCCGCCTGTATCCCAGACGGTTTGCTCATGCTCTTTGCTTTCTTTGTTTTCTTTTAGTGATTTATTTATTTTATGTATGTGAGCACACTGTCGCTCTCTTCAGACACACCAGAAGAGGGCATCGGATCCCATTACAGATGGTTGTGAGCCACCATGTGGTTGTTGGGATTTGAACTCAGGACCTCTGGAAGAGCGGTCAGTGCTCTTTATCTGCTAAGTCATCTTTCCAGCCTACTTTTCTTTCTTTTATTTTACAAAAATCATTGTCGTTTTGACCTCTTTCATACCTAGAACTCATTTTTTCTGCGTGGTCTTGTGTATCGATACTCCCAGTGTGTTTCTTATTTTGTTGACTGACTTGTTTCCAGCATTTCTGTTTAGTTCTTTCTCAATGTCATTTCCTTAGTGAATTTTTCCCTCCATGTTTATGAGTGTCTCCTCCAACTTACTGAACGTCACGTTCCTTTTGCTACTACCTAGTCTAAGTCCGTACTTGATATTCTCTCTTCATCAGTTCATTTGAGTTCTCTTGTGCCACTAACCCTTCTTAGAGAGAAGGATGCGGTTCTCTGATAGTTTCAGACTTCTGATGGTCTCAAATAGAATCTTTTTTTAAAAAAGATTTATTTATTTATATGAGAACACTGTAGCTGTCTTCATGTACACCAGAAGAGGGCTTTACAGATCCCATTACAGATGGCTGTGAGCCACCATGTGGTTGCTGGGATTTGAACTCAGGACCTCTGGAAGAGCAGTCAGTGCTCTTAACCACTGAGCCATCTCTCCAGCCCCTCAAATAGAATCTTAAGATATGTTCTATTTTTTCCTTTTTTAAAAAAAAATTATATCAATCTGTCTGTCTTTACTTTTTATTTGGTTTTTCAAGACACAGAGAAAACACAGGGTTTCTCTGTGCATACCTGGCTGTCCTGGAACTTGCTCTGTAGACCTACCTGTCCTCCAACTACCTGTGTTGGTGCTCCCCCTGCCTCTACTCCCCAGTACTGGGATCAAAGGCATGCACCACCACCACACAGCTCTTTTTTCCTTTTTTAAAAAAATTATTTAAAAAATTATTCTGTTTTGGATTTTTATTTTATGTTTTACTGTTCTTCCTGAATGAATGTATGTGTACCACAAATGTGCATGGTGCCTACACAGGCCAGAAAGAAGGCATCAGGTCTCTGGGAACTGGAGTTAACAGATATCTGTAAGCCACCAGGTATACAGGTGCTCCTTTAAAAATAAAGATTTATTTATTTTATATCTCTGAGTATACTATCGCTCTCTTCAGACACACCAGAAGAGGGCATCGGATCCCATTACAGATGATTTTGAGCCACCATGTGGTTGCTAGGACTTGAACTCTGGACCTCTAAGAACAGTCAGTGCTCTTAACCACTGAGCCGCGTCTCCAGGCTCCACTTTCCTTTCTTGTTCGCTTCCTAATCCCACAGACCCCTTCCTTTCCCAACGAATTGTCTTTGCATCTTCATGCCTTTCCCTGCTGTTTTGTTTGTTTTTAGATGGCTGGGTGAGAGACATTAGGGTTGCTTACAGAAGCACAAGTGAGGGCTATTTACAGAAGCGGCGTACCTTACCAGTGGTTCTACCACGGAATCAAATCTTTCCTTTCCCCAGCAAACTGCCTATAGATCCTCTGGGAAGGGTTGAGCCCTTTGAGCCCCTCCTCCCTAGCAACGATTATCCTGGACAGAGACGAGACCTCGTGATGGAATGTTAACAGGCCTAATCTGGTATGGTCCCAACTGCCGGGAATGCAAGAAGGTAACAGTCCTGTCATGCCCAGAAGACAGCATTACACAACACTCCACACCTTTCCCCAGCCCTGGATTCCCACTCATGCTTCTGCAATGTTATGAGTCTCTGAAGCAGCCATTGCCCACTACAAAAAGAAGTTTCTGTGACCAAAGTCGATAGTACAAATCTAGGAACACAGATATAAATATTTAGAAGGTAACTTGATCGGAACTTTGTGTTCATATGGCAAAACAGTAACACTAGCTTCCCCACTAGGGGCTGTGACCCTACGCCCTAGCCACAGGCATTTGACCAGATTTATATTGCTGGATTTGACTTCCCTCTGGTGGAACAGTGTCGGTTCAAGTCCACTTTCCCGTCCCGTGCTGTGGATGTGGGGCTTTAGGGGAGCGTCGAGACACCACTCTGTTCCGAGGGCGGAGGGCAGGAAAGTGCGGACTGAGAGATGGGAAAGCTAAGCTGGTTCAGGGTTCTCCCCAGGTTGTGACGAGGTTAGGGCTATGGCATTCTCAGACTCTTGGACATCCAGGCTCTGCTGGGAGTCGTGAAAAAGCAGAGAACAGGGTCAGCGGTGATTGTCCTTAGCTTGGCGGATGTAGGCTTGGTGGCAGTTCTGTCCAGAGCAAACAGAGGCCCTCTATGGGAGAACAGTGGAATGTCTTCTCTATGGCTCCCCATTGCGAATCTTGATGAAAGAGACGGTCCATGGTTCTAAACAGTTTATTGGTTGGTCAAATAGATGCATAACCACACCCTTTTCTCAGGGTGGGCCTGAGATTAAATACCTTTTGCAGGGAGGAATGTCTGGAAAGGAAAGCTTATTGGTTAAGCCCTCCCGGCCTCTAGGCACCTCATTAGCATGGAGAACTCTGTTTTGGGCTTACGTGACCACAGGTGGTGTCTCTTTTAGGTGAGGAGCCCACGTCCTCCAAGTCAGGAATTTGGTCCGGAGCTGGAAGTCGCCTAAGCCTCAGGTATGTGCCCACCGAATCTCCGGGTCTCAATCTGTTCTACCAAACTCCCTGGCATGGTTTTATGTTCCACAGAGCAGGCCTCGGATTCAGTAGTAGTCGTCATCGTCGTCGTCATTGTCATAAATAATAATGATGATGATGATGATGATGATGATGATGATGATGATGATGATGATGATGATGATAGTTTGTCATTTCCATGAGCGTTCTGCCATTATTGTATCAATGGGCATGTCTTACTTATCAGGTTGGAAGAAAAGCAGACAAAGTACACAGCTGAGGAAAACTCTTGCTGACAGTTCTCCCCTGCAGCCTGCTTGTATCTCCAGCACTAAGAAAGTCAGTCATGAGGAAGAAGCGCCCATTGCAGTTCCAGACTGACTTCTCTACATCCTGCACCCAAAGTGTGTGATGTTTCAGCAAGAGGGTCTTTCCATCTAGTTCTGGGTTTGATCCTGGCGGCGTGGAGTAAATTGGGTGTGATAGTGTATGCCTAGGAACAGAGTTTGAGGTTATCCTTGGCTACCTGTAGAGTTTGATAACATTGGGGCTACATGACATTTTATTTCAGTAAAACAAAAACGATGAACAAGTAACAATAAAACTGTTTATGTATTCCTTTTTTTGGTGTGTTTTTTGTTTGTTTCCAGTACAGGGTTTCTTTGTGCAGCCTGGGCTGTCCTAGAACTTACTCTGCAGAAGGATGGCCTCAAACTCACAGAAATAGGCCTGCTTCTGCCTCCTGAGTGCTGGGATTGAAAGGGACATTTTTTTTTTTTTGGTTCTTTTTTCGGAGCTGGAAAGGGACATTTTTTAAACATAAATATAATGGAAAAATCTGTCACAAAGTGGTGGCCTGTACCTTTAATCTCTTCACTTGGGAGGTAGAAGCAGGCAAGTCTTTGACTTTGAGGCCAGCTTCCTTTGAGGAAGAAAGTCCAGTAGTTGTAGTTTCCCTATTTGCCCATTAGATGTCACCAAAGACCCAGAAAGTGGGAGACAAAGGTTCTGTATTTTGAAGTTCTTGCTTGTCTTTCAAAGAGGCTCCCGGTCTCAGTCTGAATCTCTGTTTTGCTTAGTCATGCACTTAGAATCCTATGTCAGTTTCTTGCTAATTATAGCCCCTAATTCTCTCATCTGTGTAGAAAGATGTGTTCTCCATATGTTTTGTTTGTTTGTTTTTACAAGGATTTATGTAGAAAAAGCTGGCTCCCAACTTACTATGTAACTGAGAACTACTCTTAACTCTTTAAAATAACTTTTAAAAATATTTACTTCAAGTTGGGCATGAGGAGCATGCCTTTCATCCCAGAACTCGGGAGACAGAAGCAGGTGATCTTTGAGTGTGAAGTCAGCCTGGTCTTTGGAAAGTTCGAGGACAGCCAGGGCTACAAAGAAACTCTGTCTCCAAAAATAAATGTATTTCATTTTTATACGTATGAGGTTTTGCTTGCATGTGTGTCTGTGCTCCGCGTGCATACTTGGTGCCCACAGAGAGAGCTGGAGTTATGGACAATTATGAGCCACCATGTGCTGGGACTTGAACCTAGATCCTTTGGGGGAAAACAGCAATTGCTCATAATCGCTGAGATGCTTCTCCAGCCCTGATTTTGAGTTCTTAATCCTACAGGTTCTACCTCCTAGGAGCTGGTATTACAAGCATGCACCCCCACACCTAGCAGGAGATGTCATAGTTCTATCATTGAGCATTTCACTCCCTTGTGAAGGGGTCAGTGTACTCCATAGATGAACATTTGTGTTTCAAGAGCAGCTCATGCCACCTTTTCTGTGGAACTTTCTTGGTGTGTGGGGGACAGCCAAGGATGTAGAACGGCAGTAGGGCACTTGCCCGGAGTGTTCAGGTTTCTACATTCTTATTTATATATTCATGTATGTATGAGTGTTTATGTGCGTGTACATGCACATGTGTACAGGTGCCCATGGAGGCCAGAAGAGGGTGTCACATCCCTTGGACAGAGTTAAAGGTGGATATGAGCTACACCATGTTGATGCTAGAAAGTGAACTGAGGTCCTCTGCAAGAGCACCAAATGCTCTCAACATCAAAGCTACGTCTCTAGCCCAAAGGTACTGGGTGGAGTCCCAGGCAATTATGTATCCGTGTTTAAGAGCAGGGGAGGAGAAAGCGTAGAGAGTACAGAGAAGAGAGCCCGGTGTGGTGGTGCACACCTTTAAATCTTGGCACTCGGGAAACAGAGGCAGGCAGATCTCTGTTGAGTTCAAGGCCAGACTGATTTACAAAGCAAGTTCTGGGACAGACAGACAGAGCTGCTAGCGGGGACAGCCAAGCTACAGGCCTCATCTCCAAACAAAACAAAACAACCAGAAATAAAAAAAGACAAGTGCATACATAACTCTTGGCTTTGTACCAGGCATGAAACCCTAGCACTTGGGAGGTGAAGGCAGGAAAATCAGGCGTTCAAATCCATTCTCTCCAAATAGCAAGATTCAAGCCATCCTGGGTTACATGAAACTCTGTGTCCAAAACAGCCCGGGATTATGGGGAGGCAATGAGATGGTTTCCGTGGAGAAAGGTGTTTGTCACACAACCCTGAAGAACTTAGAAACCCACATATAGGTGGAAGGAGACAACCAAATTCACAATTTGTCCTCAGACCTTCACGCATGCGCAGCGTCACAGGTGCCCCACTTCTCTGGCTAGCAAGAGTTAGAACTCAAAGAGTCATCTGCACGTGGAATGGGTGTGGGAGGATGCTGATGGGTGCGCATGCCTGTGGAGGCCCAAGGCTGTCGCAGGGTTTTCTTTGATCGTTTGTTTTCCTCCTTATTCATTGATCCAGGGTATCTCAATTGAACCTGGAGTTTGTCTGTTAGGCTAGTCTCACTAGCCAGTTTATTCCTGGGATCCAAGAGCTGGGATTGGAGGCAGATGGCCATGCCCAGCCAACGTTTTTATAAATTCTGGGGATTGGAATTTGGGTCTTCATGCTCCAGTGACAAGTGCCTTACTCAAAGAACCGTCTCTAGACTCAGATCCATTTTCTGTGCCCCTTTATGCAGGAAAGCTGAGGCGAACCGAGGATTGCCAGGAGTAAGCGGCAGCCTGTGTCTTAAGGTAGCTTGGGCTATAAAGTGAGACTATAACAGACACAAATAAATATGAAAACATAAAACGAATAAGCAAAAAGGCGTGGGGGCTGGAGAGATGACTCAGGGCCTAAGGGCACTTGCCGTTCTTACAGGGGTTTGGAGTTTGGTTCCCACAATTCAGATTGGAGAGCCGAGAACAGTCTGCAAGTTCAGCTGCGGGGGATCTGATGGTGCCTCTTCTGGCTTCTGAGGGTACCCAGGCTCAAGTGCATATGCACATACTTAATGAAGAATAGTCATTTAAAAAAAATCATTTTATAAGAAACCCAGTGCTGTGGTGCACACCTTAAATCCCAGCACTTGGAGCTTGAAGTCAGTCTGGTCTACAGCATGAGTTCCAGGACAAGCAGGGTTATATAGTGAGACTCTAACTTGAGAAATGCTAACCCCCACCCCACCCCCACTCCTGTGATGATTCGTTCATCCTTGGCTCAGGGAGTGGCACTACTAGGAGGTGTGGCTTGGTAGAGTAGGTGCGTCACTGTGAGTGTGGGCTTTAAGACCCTCATCATAGCTGCCTGGAAGCCAGTCTTCTCCTAGCGCCCTTCAGATGAAGATGTAGAACTCTCAGCTCCTCCTGCACCATGCCTGTCTGGATGCTGTCATGTTCCTGCCTTGATGGCAGTAATGGACTGAACCTCTGAACCTGTCAGCCAGGACCAATTAAATGTTGTCTTTATATGAGTTACCTTGGTCACGATGTCTGTTCGCAATAGTAAAACCCTGCTAAGACAGACCTTGACTATCTCATACCTACCACCCAAGCTTTCTACCACTGATCTGCATCTTCCAGCTTTTTTTTTTTTTTTTTTTTAGACATAGAGTCTTGCTGTGTAGCTCTGGTTGCTATCAAACTCTTCGTCCTTCTGTCTCCATTTCCCAGTGACTGTCACCAGGCCCCGTTTATCGTTCTCTTCCTCTTAGCCAGCTTCTGGTGCACAGTGTGTGTTGGCTGACGTGAAGTAAACCGGAAGAAGTCACACTAGATTTGCTTTTGCCTGAGCCCAGGGCCTTGCACATGGTAGACTTCAACTCTACACCAGGCTACATCTACCGGCTCTTATGAAAGTCCCTCTAAATTCTGATATCAGCAGTAGTGTCTGAGTGTGGTGCACAGGCCCTCAGTGCCGTCCGATTCCCAGCTCTTCTGGTGGGTGTAGTGGTATCTCTGGCTTTTGTTCAAATTTCCCTTATCTCTAACTATATCGAGCATTTCCCCAAGTGCTACTGCACAGTTACTTATCTTCTGGGGAAAATGTTCAAATCTTCCAGATATATATATATATATATATATATATATATATTTTTTTTTTTTTTTTTTTTTTTTTTTTTGAGCCTGGTCTCACAGGTCTCAGGCTAGTTTCAAAGTCACTTATCCAAGGATGACCCTGAATGCCTCATTCTCCTGCCTCTACCTGAGGAGTGCAGTCCTGTATTCGGGAGGTAGCGACAGGAAGACTGCTATGAATTTAAGGCCAGTGTTGTCTCAAAAAAAAAAAAAACAAAAAACAAAAAACAAAAAACCAACAAAAACCAAAAACCAAACCAACAACAACGACAAAACAAAAACAAAAACAAAAACAAAAACAAAAAAACCACTACTTAATTCCACATTACATTATTGATTTTAAAATTCATCCTCCTTTTTGAGACAGGGTCCCACATAGTCCAGGCTGGCTTCCGGTCCTCTGTGTAGCTGGGATTACCAGTGTGTGCCCACTTCTGGTTGCAGCAGGGTTTTGCATGTGTGTTTTCTCAGTGCTGGTGATAAAGCCCGGTGCCTCATTCATGCTGGCTACCATACTAGCTCCACTACGGAGCCCCGCCCCGGCTGTGGGCGTGGCCCTGACTGCTGCAAAGTGGATTGCTCACCGGCATCTTGAGCAACACGTCACCCCACTCATCCTGGGCGACACTTGACACAGATCCTCTTCGTCTTGTGTAACGTTTCATTGTTCACCCGGACCAACTTTGGTCTAGATTGGAGTCATTTCCTGTTAAAATGTTAGATCTACCTCGTGATGCTGAAAGGTTGACTGGTCTTAAAAGGGAAGCAAGCGATCAGCCTCTCTGTCAGGCTCTGACCTTTGCCCTAGTTTTTGGTGTAAAGACATGTTCCATGTTCTCTTCGGGGAACTTTAACCTGTGAGCCTGATTCCCTGAGATTATTAATAGCAAAGGTGAGCTTATTAGTCATTTTAGTCTATTTAAATATCTCCTAGGTATTATTAGCACGTCCATTTAAAAGTAAAACAAGTCTCTTCTTTTCTCTTTTTGTTGTTTTTGTTTTGTTTTGTTTTGAGACAGCCTCTTGTTTTTCAGGCTGAGGATGACCTGAACGTCTGATCCTCCTTCGAAGCACCTCATGGAGTGCTCAAAGACATATGCCACTATGTGGATATTTATTCTGTACTAAGGATCAGCCTCAGCCTCAGGCATACTATATGAGCTCCAACCCCAGCCCCAAACAGTTCATTTCCAGCTCAGCCAGAGAAAAGAACACCTCTAACGATTGGTTAGCTGGTTAACTAATTAGACAGGGCTTGTCTAGCTCATGCTAGTCCGACTCACTATAGTGTCCACAGCGATCCCCCTGTCTCTACTGCCCAGTTGCTAGATTAGAGGTACGAATCACTACACCCAGCTGCTTTTTCTCGTTTGTTTGCTCCAGTGAGTGAATCTCACTTTGCCACAATCACAATCCTCTGGGGCCACAGGATGAGGCAAGGCTCCAACTTTCCAGCCAACCTATGCTAGAGAACCCTATCTAAAAATCCAGAAAGCTAGAATGTGCTTTGCGCTGCCTCTGCTTAGTTATTTATTATTTTGGTGCCGGGGACTGAGCTCATCCCTGCTTAAGGACCAGCTTCACTGCTGAGCCAAATCCTGTTTCCTTTCTTTCCTTTGTAAATGCTTCCCCCTTGAGTTGTAGCCCTGTCACATGACTCCGGACTCCCATAATCCCCTCCAACAATTATGTGTGAACAGGGACGATGTATGTAGACTACAGGTTGCACCTTGAGAGCAAAGGTTGAAACCGGAGGTTGGAAGCCTTTGTCTATAAATGGCAAATGTGTTTGACTTCACAGGTCATGGGTCCTCTATCCTGATTTCTTAACTGTCAGTATACACTGAAAGCGGCCAGTCAGCATACCATCAGACAGACACCGCTGTGTTCCAGAAGGGTTTATTTGTAATGACAGGTGGCAGGCAGCAGCTGGTTGAGGTTTGCCAATCCCTGCTCATTACTGGTTTTCAAACAAGCCTTTTGGTAACCATGGGGTTCAGAAGCGGATAAGAGGGGAAAACTTTCCTCTCAGTTCTTCAACTACAGACATTTAGCTTAATAGATCTTGTTAACATGTTTTTCATTTTAAATTTGCATATTTAATAGATCTTTACATAACTAATTTCAACGATGGGTTTGGTAGGTAAAAGGTTAGAACGCTGTTTATTTGATGTATTTATTGAAGTTCGTTGCATGTGTGACTTGTCACTTGTGTTTGGTGAAGATCGTTATAGGTGTGAATTGTCACTTGTGTTTGTTGAAGTTCATTGTAGGTGTCAATAGTCACTTTCTACAGTGAATCCAGCTCTGCTTGGATTCACCTTTTCTGCCTTAGTAACTAATCTGATAGCTCATTTCTTAACTTTTTATTTATTCATTTGTGTGTGTGTGTGTGTGTGTGTGTGCGTGTGCTTGTGTGTGTACATACACCAATGTGTGTAAGAACCTGAGGAGGCCAGAAGAGGGCATTGGAGTCCCCTTGTAGGCTCTTTATTTTAGACTCCCACCCCGCACTCCCTGCTGGTGTTATCCTCCAAGGGTAGTGGCTCTATGGAATCATCTGTTCACACCACTCAGAAGCTCCTTAATGTTTCTGTTCTCTCTCTCTCTCTCTCTCTCTCTGTGTGTGTGTGTGTATGCACACATGTATACTGAACCCATGACCTTATGTATGCAAAGCATGAACTTTACCACTGAGCTACACTCCTGCCACTATTCTTGGGGCATTTTATAGGTCCATGTCCTTCCCCACTGCCAGTTATGTTCCTAAGACCAAGAATCAAGAAGCTCATTACGTGGATCCCTATGCTCAGCATAGAGATCACCAACTACAGCTGACACCTGAGTGCTTCCTTTGGGTGGAAGTGGAACATGCCTTTACAGAGTGTGTCCCGCATGACCAACTATTCTTCACTGGCCTGGCACTCCTTTCCCTCCTGACCATCTATGAAAGGTTATGATGCTCAGGTGTTTCCCCACGGTTCTCAGATGATTAGAGGATGTAGCTGGTGCTCAGGAGATGAAAAGACATGGACCAGCTAAAGAAGTGTTGAAAAGCACACGAGAAAGGTTCTTGGAGGAAGAGCCAGGACCAGAGGATAGCTCAGTGGTAGAGCACTTGTCTAACCTTCACTAAGGCCTGGGTTTGACCAAAAAGAAACAAGATGGTTCACACCTGTAGTCTCAGCACTGGGAAGGTAGGATCAGAAATTCTAGATCATTCTTGGCTACAGATAGAATCTAGGTCCGTGTGGGATACAGGAAACCCTATCTTGGATATGCAAATGGGGTATGGTGGCACATGCCATTAGTCCCAGCACTGGGGAGGCAGGGGGAAGAGGGTCTCTGTGAGTTCAAGGTTAGCCTAGTCTACATGGTGAGTTTCTGGCTAGCCAGAGCTTCATGGAGAGTTTTAGAAATAATTCGCTAAAACAATGAGTGCCGTCACAGTTCAGGAGAGGGTGACTAGGCAAAGGGTGTGGGAAAAGAGCAGTTCCCAAGAGAATGGAATTGCCTGGCCCTCACTTTTAGCTAGCAAAAGTCCTTGGTCCCTCTGATGGCTACTCCTGGTTTTCACCTTGACTACGTCTGGAATGAACTACCATCCAGAAATGGAGGGCACACCTGTGGTACACATCTTGCGGCTGGAAGACACAGGTTTCTGACCTGGAGGTTTTCTTGACATGGAGATCTTGAGGCATAGTGGCCATGAAAAGCTTAGGCCCAGGCAAGGTAGTACAGGCCTTTAATCCCAGGAGACTGAGGCAAGCAGATCTCAGAGTTCAAGGTCAGCCTGGGACAAAGCAAGTTCCAGATCCAAACATGGTGGTACACACCTTTAATCAGGGCCACCCATTCACAGCTACATAATGAAAACCTATCTTAAAATAATACAAAAGGAGGCTGGAGAGATGGCTCAGAGGTTAAGAGCACTTCAAGAGGTCCTGACTTCAATTCCCAGCAACCACATGGTAGCTCACAACCATTTATAACAAGATCTGGTGTCCTCTTCTGGCCTGAAGGCATATATGCAGGCAGAACTCTGTATACATAATAAATAAATCATATATATATTTATATATATATAATGCTTGGTCTGGCTGACTTGTGAACAGGAACACATGGGAATCTTGTTAAAATGCAGATTTTCCTTAAGTGAGTCTGAGAGAGTGGGTGGGAGCTGCTGAGATTGTTCCTCTATGATGTCATGCAGCCAGCTGACAGGGTGACTCAGAGAGGATTGCGAGAAGCACTGTGCTGATGAGATAGAGCGATTTGGTGAGATGGTTCAGCTGTTAAGGGTGCTTGCTGCTTCTCCCATATCTAAAAAATGCTAACTAAGCTCAAGGAGGAGGAGGTATCCACTAAGGGAGGTTAAAGGTCATTAGAGAAAGTAACACCTGAAGGCACACAGGGCCAATGAGTAGGGGACTTTTCTCTGGGGCTCACCCACAAAGCATTGTCAGAACTGAATCCAAATTCTTGGGGCAGGCAGGCAGCCATCTGGGCTGTGGGTTGAAATAGTAGACTAGGAAAGGATTGAGAGGCGAGACAGTACTCTGCTTTGGCATTGATCATTTGTCAGTTTCAGTCATGGAAAGTGGGAATAATAGTAGTAGTAGTAGTAATAATAATAATAATGATGATGATGATGATGATAATATCATGTATAAAGGCATAGGTTATTATGGAATCTAAACATTGAATAGGTGTTTACCTACAGAGCTTTCTGTTATGCAAGATAAAAGTCATCCCATGTTAGGCAGCTTGTGGCCTAGGCTGACTTCACACTTTGTGTTTTGTATCCAGCTAAGGATGACCTTGAATTCCCTTGGCTCCTTCCCAAGTGCTGGGGTTAGAGGCATGAGCCATTCGTTGTGCCTGGCCATAAAACTTACATCAACACAGACTCTGAGGTTGTTCTTTGATTAATGTTCGCCTTCTCTCATCCTGCATCCCCACTCATCCTCACAAGAAGGCACTTACTTGGGTTTGTAGTGGGGAGTGGGGATTTCAGCAGCTCTCACTTGTTCGTTTATCAGGGAGTGTCACAAACCCACAGATGCTGGGCTATGAGCAGCACTCTTAACTGTCGAAATGGGGTGACTAGGAGAATGAGGCCATTGTCAGCACCGGGCAGAACACCACTTACCACAGAGTAGGGAGAAGGCAGAGGAACAAGAGGCCTGCTACCTCCAGGCACTTCTCAGAATTGGCAGGCAGTACCTGGCGAGGAACGGCTATTGCCTGAGTTCCCAGTACTCTGCTGAGTTTAGACAGACAGAACATGTTTTGTCAGAGTGATCTGGGCTTTCTTCTTAAAGCCTTAATGGTTGTCTGGGAAAGAAGCAGGGGCCCTCTGGGGCTGATGAAACACTGACTGAAAGTGGTACACGTCACGTGGTGTGTGGAAGATGGGCTGCTGAGCAAAGATGGAGATGGTTTACACCAAGATACAAGCCGAGTTGTAAGAAAAGACAGCTCTCATCGTTGAGGGCTATCAGTGTGCCTTAAGGCTTAGCTCTGCTCATGTCTCGTGGGAACAGGAAGGGCATCTGGAGGGAAGGAGAAGGCCAAGGGCAAAAGGCCAAAGTAGAGATGGAGAGCTTGGGCGGCAGCCCCTGACCTGACAGAGAAACAAGGCTCGTCCCTGAGGAGCCGTGCTTGTGGGAGGCGGATGACTAGCTGTCTTGTTCAGTGTGTGAGGAAGGAACAGAGCTTTATACTACTTTTTTTTAGAGAAAAAGGAGGTAGGGAAAGAAAGGACATCACTCTAATTCTCACAGAGATCTTAGACATTAGTGAGATATGTATCTTTAGTTTTTTTTTAATTTTTCTTTTCCTTTTTTCCTTCCTTCTTTCCATCTTGCTCTTTCTTCCTTCTTCTCTTGCTCTCACTGTCTTTCTACTTTTGAGACAGGCTGTTGCTGTACAGTCCTGGCTGACGTGAAACTCACTCTGTAGGCTGGCTTACATGACCCTGCAGCCCCAGCCTCCTGATTACCGACCCCAGGCAAGTCCCACCATACAGAGAGCAGTCACTAAGAATCTGCACACTCGGGTTGGGGATTTAGCTCAGTGGTAGAGCCCTTGCCTAGCAAGTGCAAGGCCCTGGGTTCAGTCCTCCGCTCCAGAAAAAAAAAAAAAAAAAAAGATTAAAAAATAAATAAAAAAAAAAAATCTGTGCACTCTTGCATTCTTAATGGTACCTAATGCAAACTTGTATACTTGGCAGGCCCTCCTTAAACAGGACATGTTATTCACTGGGGTATGATAAAATGGCAGACTTTGTAAGCTGTGTCAATGATTCACACAAAAGCTTCCATTCTTCCTTACACATGTTAAAGACTCTAGCTAACAGTCCACTCCACTCTTACTATGTAGACTAGGCTGGCCTGGAACTCACAGAGATCTATCTGGAGTTCTGGGATTAAAGGCTTGTACCACAGGCCTGGCTCACCAGTCAACTTCTAAGATAGGTCTTTGACTAAGTGTGAGGTTTTGTGTTGCTGGCAATTAAGACTAATTAAACCTCTGTGACCATTAGCTGCTTGCTGGGAGCCCTGGAGAATCAACCACAAAAAAGGTGGGTGGAGAGAAACGGCCTGAGTACTCTGTCCTGCCACCTGAGGCCATGAGAAGTCCTGGCCAGCACTGCCTCTGAGGGCCATGTCTGGGTCCATGCTTATATTACCACCAAGGCCATGGTGAGGGCCCTGGTCTGGGCTGTCACCTGGGATCATGTTGATGTTCATAGGCTGTGCAGAGCTGGCCCCACTCCTCTCTGGCTGAATCTCTGAGACAGGGCCAGGTACCTCACTTGGCAGCACAGTAGAGATGCCCTGGTGGCAAAGGCATGGATGATCAGGCCCAGGGCTGTAAGAGCAGGAGAGCTGGCTTGTTGTGTGTATTAATTAAAAAAATCAACCCATGCTATCACCAGCACTGGCTAGCAGGGGCATTGGGTGAGCTAGCTAGGGCCGCACTAGAGAGCTGGCCCTGGTGGTGTGGGTGTGGAGAGCTGGAAGCCTAACCAACTCAGCTACCACTAAGGCCGAGACCCAGGGCTTTGGGTTGGCCCATCTACACCACCTATGAACTGCAGGAAGGGGCCAGTCCAGCAGATCCAAAGCTGCAGGGTTTCCATGAGATTATCTGAGAGGAGTCCCAGTGAGGATCCAGTATGACTAGCGCAGCAGAAGCCAGAGGCCTCGTACCAGACCAGTGACTCACTGCAATGAACACTCACAAGTAAAGCTGTGTGGACAAAAGGGTACACTGTGTGACACACCGTGACACACCACAGCCCGTACGATGAGATGTTTTGTGTTTGTTTTTTATTTTCTTTTGTGGGGGTGCATGGTTATAAGGGCAGAGGGCAGATACGAAGGGATGGGGAAATGAATGGGATTGGGGTGCATGATGGAAAATTCACAAGGAATCAATAAAAAGTTAACAAATAAAATAAAATCACAGTTCAGTTTTTTTTTTTTTTTTAACTTACGTACAGTGGTGCCATGTGTGGAGTCACTTCCCTCAAAATGTGGGTCCTGTGGAGCAAACTCAGGTTGTCAGGCTTGGGGTCTTTACTCTCTGAGTCATATCTGGCCCTGTGCCTGGTGCTGAGGATCTGAACCTAAGTCCCCAAGCTTACATAGCAAGCGCTTTACCAGCTGAGCCACCCACAGAGATCTGTTGTTGTTGTTGTTGTTTTGAGACAGGGTCTTGCTATAGAGCCCTGGCTAGCCTAGAATTCACTGTGTAGAGCAGGCTAGATTCAAACTTGTGACAAACTTCTCTCTTTGCCTCCAGAGAACTGGGATCGATACAGGTGACCACTAGTTTTGTCACTGTTGTTTTGGTCTTTATTTTTTATTTTTTAAGTGTACATGTTTGTATTCAGAAGTAGAAATACAAAATCACTAAGTATCTTCAAACATTATAGGAAATACACACACTGAATCTGCCAGGGATAATAGTGTATGCCTGTCATCCTACTACTTTGGAGGATGAGGCAGGAGGATTTTGATGAGTTCAAGGCCATTACATCAGGGGTTACACAGTGAGAACCTGTCTCACAGAATAAACTGGAGAAAAGAAAGAAGGAAGGGACCAAAGAAGGAGAGAAAAGTGGAAATTTTCTATCTCTGTCCATCTCTAACCATTACTAATCATTGCCAGTATTTAGTACGTTTCTCGAAACGGTGGGGATCTCTCTCTCCCTTTTCAAATCAGGGTTTCTCTATGTAGCTAAGCTCAGTAAACCAAGGGCCTCAGACTCAGAGATTTGCCTGCCTCTTGAGTGGTGGGGTAGAAACTACCCTGTCTTGAAGGACATTGTGTCTTAAAACTACACAGAATCTCTGACCAAAAGAACGTGCACTACAAACTGAGATTCCCTGGTAGTTTGTGGTGTATGCTCCAAGCTGCATGTGTGTGTGAGGGGGGAGGGGGAAGAGGGGGAGAGAACACCTGAGAAGGAGGGAAGGGAAGGGGAAGTCACCTGTATTTCCTTCTGGGAGGGCCTGGGAATGCAGCTCAGTGAAATTGTTCCTTTAGTGCCCCAGGCCCTGAGCCTGTCCCCAGCCCTGTCTACACTCCTTTTCTGGGAAATACTCTTCCGTTCTTAGTTGTCTCCCTTTCTCTAATGTGTAGTTCCCAGTTAGAAGAGAAGTGGTGACAAGTTCTTTCCTCTGTGAGGCCAGGGCCTGGCAGATACCACAGGAAGATGGGGGAAGGGACGGGAGGAGAGGTTCAGGAGACAGCTCCCAACTGTAAGTGCATTTGGCTCCGGGTCTATCCTGGCTGGGTCCAGAGAAAGCCTGCCCAGAGGTGATATCCCTGAAAGCCAGGCAGAGGCAGTAGGCCAGCTCAGGGGAAGGCACAACTTTTGTCAATAAATATTGATGGGCCAAGTAAGAGGTTTCAGGCTGCAGGGACTGGGTGAAATAAGGCTTAGTCACAAGCTTTGAATCTCTGAGAGTCTGCTGTGTGTGGAAAAGGGCCCTTAATATGGTCCCCAGGTCAGAGAAGGAGACACATGGGTACTCCTTCCCCAGTCACGAGAGACCAGCAGGGAACAATAGTAGCTCACTGCAGGGTCACTTGGATTGGGGTCACAGATAGAACAAGGACAGTGAAACCACGTGCTCCACTTGACATGGGGGATGAGAGTGAATGGCAACCTCCAGCACACATTCTACATGCTAGGGCACCATAGTTAGATTGTAACTGACTAGTCTAGGGAGCACTGAGGCTGGAGGACAGCCTTGTCTCGTATCACACCATACTCCAGGTTGATAGGTTATTTCTCTGCTGGCGAAGTGAGCCAATTCAAGCCAGATTAGATTAGATTAAAGGCAGGTTCATTGGGAAACAGCTCCCCAATTGTTGAGTTCACTGGCCCCAAGGACTAAGGCCAGGGAAGTTGCCATGAGGAGAAAGGAGAGGAGGAGAAGAGAAAGAAAGGGGGGAGAAGGAAGAGAAAGAAAGGGAGGAGAAGGAGGAGGAGGTGGGGTGGGGAGAAGAGGAAGAAGGAGAAGAAAGAGAAGACAGAGAAGACAGAGATAGAGACCAAAATGCAAAATGTCTGGATTATATAGGAAAGAGACTCTGTGGGAAGGGCAGCCCAGTCCCTGGGCTGAAAAGTTCAGGATTGGGGGCAGGTTATGCCAGGTAGGGACTGAGGGATGCTGGGAGAACCTGGAGGCCAGGTCTGCTTTGGTATGTAGAATATGCATCTTAGTTTCTGGGGTCTGAAACCAAGCATGTAGCTGCTCTGGAAGCTGTCTTTCCAGTGTGTGCTGGTGTACTTCAAAGGAGGATCTCTCTGTGCTTCTGGAAGGAGATTATTTTAGTTTAGGTCTTTTGAGACAGGGTCTAACTGTGTAGCCTTGGCGGTCCTGGAAATCACTCTGTAGATCAGGCTGGGCTTGATCTCAGAGAGATCCAAACACCTCTCCCTCCTGAGTGCTGGTATTAAAGGGGTACACCATCACCACTGGGCTCTGGAAAGAGATTTTTACCTGGTTCTCTACACCAACCTTCGGCATGAACAACTTCTTCGTGAAACCTCAGGACAGCTTCTGGGGGCCATGGGCTCTGCTAACACCATGGTCAAGTGGGACGTGAAGGTACTGACTGGGGACAGGCCAGAGGTCTATGCAGGTCCCTTCTGGGCCCCGCTCACCTCTAACTTGGAGCTGGAACACTAACGGCTCGACAGCTGGCTCAAATACCTTCCCTTGAATAATGGTCCAGTTGAAAGGTTTTTAAATCTCGCATTGGAAACTGTCAGGAAATAGAGAGCCAGAAAATCTCTTCACCAAGAACATGAAAACGTAGTCACCAAATCGCCCTCATATCCACAGAGCAAACGAAGCCCACGGGCAGATTTTGACTGACACCTGGAGAGCTGCCAAGAGCCTGGTGGGCTAGGCAAGGACTCTGCCCAAGTGTCCCTCCCCGAGTCTTACAACATGTGCTAGGCTTGAGAAAACAAATCTTTCATAAATGGTTGTTTGAAAACCTGCAGTTTAAACCCTTCATGGCAGTGCAACTGTGTGTCTTTAGGGATTCACCACCAACTGCGAGGATCCAGACATTGGAGCTAGCATTCGGGATGAATGTTGCTTAGTGTAGAAAGCAAGCTATAGGATAATACATATGCTACGACCCACTTGTTGATTTCCTAGGACTGTTACATAGAAGAGGTTGTGAGAATGGCGTGACCTAAAACATTAACAGCACATGCCTGCTGGCTCCGTACTAGTTATTGTTCTCGTTGCTGAGACTACACAGCAGACAAGAAGCAATTTAAAGACTTCTGGGATGGCCGGCTCACGTTCTAGTCCCAGCATTCTGGGGGCTGAGGCAGGAAGAGCTACAGAAGGAGACGTGCCTGTCTGGGGAAAACAAAATTAAACCAGGTGGTGGTTACACAAGCCTTTAAGGCCAATGCTCAGGAGACAGAGGGAGGTGGATCTCTGTGAGTTCAAGACCAGCCTGGTCTACAGAATGTGTTCCAGGACAGCTAAGGCTCCATGAAAAACCCTGTTTCCAAAAACCATATAATGATGATAATGATGATGGTGATGGTGATGCTGCTGATGGTGGTGGTGGTGGTGGTGTGGTGAAAGGGCAGCTTAAGGAGGGAGGGCTTTGCTTGGGTTCATGGTTCAGGGGGTATAGTCTATCACGGCAGGTAAGGCATGGCTGCAGAAGGGGGCATAAATTCCCCTGAGAGGTGTAGTTACGGATGGTTACAAGCCATGGGATTGAATCCTGGCCTCTGCAGTAGCAGCAAGTTCCCTTAACCGCCGAGCCGTCTCTCCAGCCTCAAACTAAAGAAGAAGAGAAAAAAGGAGGACGAGGAGAGGTTTGGAAAAGTGACATTGTTTTAAAAAAACAAAAGCTGGGCATGAGAGCTCACAAATTTTATGTCAGCACTGTGTGTAGGCAGAGCAGGTGCAGAGACAGGTGATGTCTGTGACGTCAAGCCAGCAAAATAAACAAAGAGCTATTCTCTCAAGTATCATTTTGTGTCGCAAACCAGTTTTATTTATTTATTTATTTTCATCTTGAGCTTTTAAATTTACAGACTTACAGACTTTTTGTTGTTGTTTTCACAGAGTCTTGAACTTGTAGGCCAGGCTGCCCTCAAACTCATTAGTGTCCGAAACTGTCCTACAACTCTCAGCAATCCCTTTGCTTCGCCCTTCTAAGTGATATGACTACTTACACGAGCCATCACACCCAGCTTTTGAGAAAGGGTCTTGCTACGTAGCTCAGGTTGGCCTGAAATTTGCTATGTAGCACAGGGTAGCCTCAAGTCTGAGAACTCAGCAGAAAGCTAAAGATGAGCTTGAAGTCCTTATCTTCCTGCCCTCTAAATGCTGGGATTACAAATGTGTGTCACCAGGCTTAGAGCTTTTTCCTTTTTGATTTACTCCACACATGCCCCAGCCCATGAGGTGCTGCCACACACATTCAAAGTGGTCTCCCTTCCTCAGCTAAACCTTTCTGAAAACCCCTTCACAGACATGGCCAAATGTATGACTCAGTAATGAATCAAGTGCTTTTTAAATCCAACCAATTTGACAATAGAAATTAATCATAACACACACATTCAGAGAGCTGGGAAGAGAGCTGCTTAAAATGAGACCCTGGATTTAGAGCCAGGGGAGGAGGGGGGATAGATTCTGATGTTCTTCTCCATTCTCCCTCCCCCTCTCTTTCTTCCTCCTCCCCCTTCTCCTCCTCCCCCCCACCTCCTCCTCCTCTTCCTCCTCCTCCTTCATTTGAAGTAATTTCTCTCTTGGAACTTGCTGTGCAGATCAGGTTGGCTTTGAATTTATAATAATCCTCCTGTCTCTGCCTTCAAATTTGGGATTACAGGACCATACTGTTGTAGCTGGTTTATCATTCAAAATTCTGACTTACTACATTAAGGACACAATCAAGAAATATTTAAACAAATAGTTCAAGTCGTTCTGATTGAGATGATCCAAGACACATTACACATTAATAAATTCTACAGAATCCAGGCATGGTGGCTCACCACCTGTATTCCCTGTACTCAGAAGGCTGGCTCAAGAGGATTGACATGAATTTAAAGTTAATGTGGGCTACATAGTTCCAGTCCAGCGTGGAACAGAGTTTGTCTCAAAATAAACAATAAACACAACAATAACAAAAGACAAAGGGGGAGGCTGGGAGGAGCAGAACATTTGCCTAGCACATACACACAACACACATACACACACACACACACACACACACACACACACACACACACACACGTCCATGCGTGCACATGCATACTCTCATGTTCGAGCCTGAGAACTCCTTAAAAAGAAAGCAAGAGGGGCTGGAGAGATGGCTTAAGGGTCATGAGCACTGACTGCTCTTCCAGAGGTCATGAGTTCAATTCCCAGCAACTACAGGGTTTCTCACAACCATCTGTAATTGGATCCAATGCCCTCTTCTAGTGCGTCAGCAACAGTGTGTTAATATACAATAAATAAATCTTAAAAAAGAAAGAGAGGGGAGGGCAGGGCAGGGGAAGGAAGAGGGAAGAAAAAGGGAATGAGTGAGAGACAACAAAGGCTGGAGTAGTGGCACATGTCATGTCCCATCACTCAGAAGCTGACGCAAGAGGATCATGAGTTTGAGACCAGCCTGACCTACATAGTAAAATCCTACCTATAAACAAGTGTATTTATATATTTATTTAACCAGTGTTTAAGCTGGGCCTAGTGACATACTCCTGTAACCTTAGCTTTTAGGAGGCTGAAGCAGGAGGATCACAAGATCAAGACTAGCCTGGGCTTGCAAGACCCTGTTTCAGGGAAAAAAAATTATCAGGTTTTAAACATTTAAGTAAGACTCTTCAGTTATTTGCTTAGTTGGGCAATTAGATTAAAACTGGCGTCTGGGGTTTCTGATTCATGGCCTACGTTGCTTCTGTGGTGGACACATAATACAGCTTAACAACTCAGCTGTTAGAGTCTGTTTCGTGTAAAGAATTACCCTTGATAATGTATTTACTATGCTGCAGCTTCAGCCTTTCTGACCCTCCAACCCCAGAGGAAAGCCAGTTCTTATCCTCAGGACCTAAAGCCCACAGGGACGGACATGAACAGAGTTGCTGGAGCATGAACAGCCCTTGAAAAACAGTTCGTTTTGTAGGATGAGTAAGTAGTATCTGTCTCTAATAAACTAAGTGCCTTCCTGGAGGTCATCATGTACTTGTGTGACTGATTATCAAGGCCCAACCACAGGACAAACAAGGTAGAAAAAGCTTTTGTAGTTTTAGATGAAATCTCATGTATCACTGGCTGGAACAAGCTCACTGTAACAATTACATAAACCAGCCAACACACCCAACTTTTACTTTTGTTTTTAAAGACAGTGTTTACAATGTAGCCTTGGCTGGCTTTGGGGACTCATTTGTAGACCAGGCTAGCCCTGGACTTACAGATATCTGCCTGATTCTGCCTCCCCAGTGCTGGATTAAAGGCATAGGCCATGATGCCTGACTCAAACCCAGCTTTGGAGAAAGGCTCTTACTATGTATCCCAGGTTGGCCCGAAACTTACTGTGTAAAACAAGTTAGCTTTGAATTTGAGAACTCAGTAGGTAGCTGAAGATGATCTTGGAAATCTGATCCTCCTGACTGCATTCCATGTGCTGTGAATACATGGGTCAGTCCAGTTTGGGAAACAGTAAAGTACTGCCTCAAAACCAACTAACCACCCATCTATCCATCCATCTATCCATCCATCCATCCAACCAACCAACCAACCAACCAACCAACCAACCAACCAAGGCCAGCTCATCAGGTAAATGTGCTTGCTACTGAGCTGTAACTTTAATTTTTTTTAAGGTCTACTTTTAATAATGATTTTTAAATGCTTTAACCTCTCTTTTAGCCCACTATCTACCAGAGGTAGTGGAAAAGAAAGGATATGGAGGAAGTGGACATGTTTAGAAATGTTTTTTTTTTTTAGAGCAACTCTTGTTTGTGTTATCTGGAAACTGGCAGTTCAGTTCCCAGGTTAAAAATGGCAGCTTGATCCACTCTTAAACACTTTATGGATATATCAGCAGTCTAGTTTGGTAGAATCGGGATAGGAACATCGGTAGCACATCCTAGTTGGAACACCCAGGCCTCGCCTCAGCACGAGTCAGCAGGAGGGACCAGGGAGGAACATCAGGAAAAGTCCTCAGCTGTGTCTCTCTGAGTAAAGCGAAGATCAGTGAAGACTTGAGACTAACAAGCATTGTACAGCTAGCTCTGTACGTAAGCCAAGTTCAGCCTCCTTCGCTGTCTTTTGAATCTTTGTTATACTGTTTCTAAACACCACGCATCCTCTTTGGGTCTTGTTTTAGCAGGTGTCTTGCCTTAGCACGTGAGTCTGTCTTAGCTGACATCACTCTGCCAATCAGCCTGAGTCCGAGAAAACAGGAAGAAGCCAAGGCACACTCCCAGAAGCTTTGTGATGTTTCTTTTTTGGAGTCCTGACAAATGTAGCTCAACTATGCAATATAGGGCAGACCAATATATGTGTGCCATTAACAAATAATCTTTCATCAGGTGTCCTTTTACATGTCTGCTTTAGTAAAAGATTCTTGCACCTGTGTCCACTTCAGGAAAACACTTCTTTACATGTTTGCCCCAACAAAACACAGTCTAACACAACCGACTCTCAAAAAAACCCAACCAAACAAACAAACAAAAACCCAAAAACAAAACAACCCCCCAAAACCCAAAACAAACAAACAAACAAACAAACAAACAAAAAACCCTCAAGTTTCCACTTAAGCCTGATAATCAAGACTGATGATAACCTGAGTTTAATTCCTGGGACTAGCATGGTGAGAACCAACTCTTTTTTCTTTTTTGTTTTTTTTGTTTTTGTTTTTTGTTTTTTGTTTTTTTTTGGAGCTGGGGACCGAACCCAGAGAACCAACTCTTGAAAGTTGTCCTCTGACCTTCACGGACTTATACTATGGTACATACACTTGATCACAAACAAAGTAATGATTAAAAGTAAAAATAAAGTAAAGTAAAAGACTTTACTTGAAAATTTTCATAAATAACTCATTTTTAAATCTAACTTTCTTACTATGTAGACCAGACCAGTTTGGAACTTATTAGAAATATTCCTGCCTCTGTCTCCAGAGTGCTGGGAGTAAAGGTGTGTACCACCATATAAAGCTATATTTTGTGTGTGTGTGTGTGTGTGTGTGTGTGTGTGTGTGTGTGTGTCTGTCTGTCTGTCTGTCTGTCTGTCTACTACTGAGCCTACTGAGCCATCTTGGTGTCCTAACAACTCACAAATTTCAAATTGACTTTCTGAGCAACAAGATGAAATTTGATTGATCTCCTTTCCTGCCACCCTGCACCTGAGTCATTCCTCTGTGCTATGTATGTGTACGTGCTGGGAGAGGAGAAAGAGGAGGTGGGGGTTGGAGGGGAGTGTTGCATGTAGTTTTGAAAGCTACTGCCTTTGCCCTGAGATGGGTCGCCACCAGCCCTAACACACAGCTTCCCTTTCTACCCTGGCTTTAGCTCCGGTGTGTGTGTGTGTGTGTGTGTGTGTGTGTGTGTGTGTGTGAGAGAGAGAGAGAGAGAGAGAGAGAGAGAGAGAGAGAGAGAAATACTTTCATATAATTTTTATTACTGTAATTGTTCTGTCTTATTAGCTGTTGCTCCTTTCTTTCTTTCTTTCCTTTCTTTCTTTCTTTCTTTCTTTCTTCCTTCCTTCCTTCCCTTTCCTTTCTTTCTTTCTTTCTTTCTTTCTTTCTCTCTTTAAAGATTTATTTATTATGTATACAGTGTTCTGCCTGCATGTATGCCTGGGGGTCAGAAGAGGGCCCCAGATCTCATTACAGATGGTTGAGAGCCACCATGTAGTTTCTGGGAATTGAACTCAGGACCTATGGAAGAGCAGTCAGTGCTCTTAACCGCTGAGCCAACTTTCCAGCCCCATACCTCCTTTCTTATGGTATCAAATTTTTGAATTAAATGTTATTATGAATTTGTATATATAAGAAAAAGACCATAAAATCTGAGCTAGAGTTCAGTGGGAGACCGTATGCCTGCCATGTACAAGGCCCTAGCTTCACTTTCCGGAACAGAGAGATATAGAGATGAGTAGAGAGGCAGATAGGTGGAGATAGATGGATGATAGATAGATGACAGACACACAGACAGACAGACAGACAGGACCAGGATCAAACCCAGTGCTATCTGTAGCATCCCCTGGGTGTATTGAATACATCTTTTTCACACACATATCCTATTATTGTGGAAACTTCTTATTTGTTGAACCTTCAGTTTTTTTCTGTTGAGAACATTAATCATATGATGTGAAAGAAGCATGAAAACAATCAACTTCGTCTTAATTGTTCTTTGCTTTTGTTTTTGTTATGTGTTTTGAAGTTTTTCCTCCTGTGTTTATGGGGTTTTAAAAATGTGAATCCTTCTGTAGCAGAGCTAGGCACTGCTCCCTTTATTCCAGCTAACCCCTCCCCCCTTTTCTGCTTTAGCATGAGCCTTGGACCCAACATCATATTTCTTGATGTTCTTTTTCTTCTCCAACTGTAAATTTTGTATTTCTTTTTTCTGCTTGCTCGTTTTGATGTAGACCTGCCTAAGAGTGACGACTTGTAACCAAACGCCAGAGTCAACATTAGGCTGTCTTGAAATCTTCTCTGCCAGTAAAATCAGTTCAAAACGCTTCAGTTGGATTAGCCTGAGGGCAAGTCTATGGGAGTATTTTCCTTCCTTCCTTCCCTTTCCTTCCCTCCTCTTCCTTCCTTCCCTTTCTTTCTTCTTTCCCTTCTCGTCCTTCCTTCCCATTCTTCTTTCTTTCCCTTCCTTCCTTCCTTCCCTTCTCTCCTTCCTTTCTTCCTTCCCTTCCTTCCTCCCTTCTTTCCTCCCTTTTTTCCTTCCTTCCCCTCCTTCCCTTCCTTCTCTTCCTTCCTTCCTTTCTTCCTTTACTCATTTATTAGAGTTTTTGAGATAGGATCTTTTTGCACATCTTTCACTGTCCTGAAATTTACACTCCACTGGCATCGAACTCAGATGCCTCTCTCTCCTGAGTGCTAGAGTTTAAAAATGTGCCACCGCCATCTGGTTGGGTATTTTCTTGATCCATGATTGATGTGGGAGTGCCCAGCTCACTGGGTGGTGCCATCTCTGAGCTGGTGCTTCTGGGTGACATGAGAAAGGAGGCTAAGTTATCTATGGTGAGCAAATCAGTAAGCAACACTCCTCCATGGTCTCTGTATCAGTTCCTGATTTGAGTTCACTGGATGGTGAACTAAAAACTGTAAGATGAAATAAATCTTTTCCTCCCCAAGTTGCTTTTAGTTGTAGAGTTTTATCTCAGCAGTAGAAAAGTAACGTTGAGGGCTGGAGAGGTGGCTCAGAGGTTAAGAGCAGGCCTGGAGGAGGCCTTGGCTTAATCTTGGTAAAAGGCAACTGCAAAAAAGCTTCAAGCCATTCTCATTACTATCAGCATGGTCACAAGCCTAGACAATGGGTCATTAGGCACATCAGCCCATGGTTGACAGCTCAGGAAAGCAGACTAGGCAATGTCTGGGAAGTCAGTGATACCTGAGATTCCTTCTAGCTCTCCTGCTGGCCCTGCTCTTCATTTCAGTGGCCAGCAAGACTCCCTTAGCAATAGGCCATAAGCATGTCTAAGTCATTAATTGTCCCATTTCTATGTGTGTGACATGAGTCTAACTGTTCAATTTACAGATTTGTTTATCTTCCCCAGAACCTTACAAAATAAGTTGCATTATTTTTTTTCAGCTTCTCAAAACTTCAGCCAGGTGTGGTCACACATACCTTTAATTCCAGGACAGGAAAGACAGAGGCAGGCAGATCTCTATGTGTTCAAGACCAGCCTGCTCTAAATAACTATTTCCAGGGCATCCAGGGAAACACAGTGAGACCTAGCATAACATACGTAAAAAAATATGTAAGTATGCAGCTTGATAGAGTTTCAGAAGTATAGACAGATAACATTCCTAGAGTAAAAAAATTCCCATCACCCAAAAGATTACTTATTGTCCCCCCTTTTCTACTCTTACTACAGAAACAAATACCATCGTTCCTCTACTCCTCCCTCTCCTTTTCTTTCCCTGAGACAAGGTCTCTCACTGTGCAGTTTTGGCAGGAGTTCGAACTCTAAGTAGACCAGACTGGCTTTGAACTCACAGAAATCCATCTGTCTCTGTCTCCTAAGGCTGAGATTAAAGACTTGTATCCTCACGTTTGTCCTTGTCCTTGCTTACATTTTTATTTAGGTTTTTTTTTTTTTTTTTTTTTAAATTTCAGCAGTGGTGGTTTTAACCTGTGTGCATAGAGTGCTTAAAGGTCAGAAGACAGCTGTGGGAATCATTTCTTTCTCCTCTTACCGAGTGGGTTCCAGGAAATCTAACTCAAATCATCAAGCTTGATAGCAAGCCCTTCTATCTTCTGAGCACCTACTCCTCACCTCTTTAAAGAGTATCTCCCTGTGTGGGTCAGGTTGCCTGGAACTCACTAGGAATCTTGAACTCATGGCAGTCCTCTTGTCTCAGGTTCCCAGTGCTGTGATTGCAGGTATGTGCCATCTCACCCAGTTCTCTGCCTTCACTTGTGTGGGCGTGGGTGTGTGTATGTGAATGTTATGCATGCTTGGGAATGTGTAAGTTCGTGTACACACAGGTGTGTGTGTGTGCCCTCGTGAGTGTGCACGCACGCTGGTGCAGAGGCCAGAGGAGGATATAGGGTGTCATGTGCTCTCACCTCCCTCCTTGGTCCTTTGGGACCGTTCTATCAGTGAACCTGGAGCTAGGCTGGAGTGCATCAAGCCCAGTGATCCTCCTGCCTTCCCTTCTCTCAATGCTAATACTGGGCAGGCACATTTGGTTTTGATGTGGGCACTGTGATGTAAACTCAGGCCCTCGGGCCGGCACAGTAAGCACTATTACCTACTGAGCCAGCTCTCCAACCCCTTATCCCTACCTTGTAACAGCAGAGTTTAGAGATCGAGGCGTGGTGATATGTGACTGTAATCCTAATCACACATCTGCAATCCCAGCATTCAGTGGGTAGAGAGGAGGAGCAAGGCCAACCTAAACTACACGATGAATATGAGGGTAGCCTAGGCTACACAGTGAGAGCCTGCCTTTAAAAAAAGAAATAAAGAAAAGAAAAGAAAAGAAAGAAAAAAGAGTAGACAGACAAAAGACTAATACAAGGAACGGCCAAATATCTTCATGTGGACCAGGAAGCAGTGTTATCTCCATTTCACAGGTGAGGAAGCCCAGGCAAAAACAAATTAAGCAATAGCTCAGGTCATCTCCTGGGATCTAATCTTGGTCAGGTTGCTGCTTGATCATTAGGCCAAGGCAGATCAGGTGACTTTCCTGAGACCGTTTCTCCATAAAGTGGTGGTAGTAATTCCATGCCGTTGTAAGGTTCTACTACTCCCCTTACATTCTAACTCAGTAGATCTGGGCTAAGAGGCAGAAGTCTTTAATCAGGTGACTCTGCTGTCCTGACCATTCCACAAGAACTCAGTTTTATAAATAACTGTTTCTGAGCATAGCTCATGCCAGTGTTCATAATACTCAAGAAGCTGAGGCAGGAGGATCACTGCAAGTTTGAGGTCAGCCTGGGCTCCGTGATGCGTTTAAAGCCAGCCTGGGCTACAGAGTGAGAGTTTGTCTCAAGAGAAAGAAAGAAAAACAGCTCAAAGGCCCTCCACTCTCGGGAGTCAGTCTTAATTTTTCTTAATAAATCTTCTACTCAAGTTCTCACACTGGTGAAGGTGAAATAGAAACAGATTGATTTGGTGTGGTCCAACCTTTGCAAGTTAGGGTAGTCTTGTCCCAGATGATTTCCCCAGGGGCCCTCTCCCTCACTGGAAGATAAAAACAGAAGAAAAATTGCAGATCTTTAACAAGGGGAAGTGACTCACAGGCTTGAAATGTAAAAAGAGGCTTTTTGTAGGGGAAAGGGCAAAGAAAGAGGTCATGTTGGAGAGAAGTCATTAGAATGTGGGGGAGGGGAGTGACAAGTGGTGGACAGACCAAATGTTTGCTTAGAGCAGTGGTTCTCAGCCTTCCTGATGCAGTGACCCTTTACCACAGCTCTTCATGTTGTGGTGACCTCCAACCATTACATTATTTTGTTGCTACTTCTTAACTGTAATTTTGCTACTGTTATGAATCATGATGTAAATATCGGATATGTAGATGGCCTTAGGCGGCCCCTGTGAAAGGGTTGTTAGACCCCAGAGTCATGTCCCACAGGTTGAGAACCTCTGGCTTAGAGTAATACCAAAAAATTTAAAATTAAAAAAAGATTTAGTCGATTGTTCTTATTTTTGCATCATCGTCATCATCAGAAGGAGAATTGTGGGCTGTTTTGTTTTGTTTTGGTGGGGGGGTCTTGCTATGTAGCCTGGCTGGCTTGCTATTCACTATATAGCCCTACCTAGTCTCAAAACTGCAATCCTCCTGCCTCAGCCTCTGGAGAGCTTTGGCTCACAGCCACCTGTAACTTCAGCTCCTAGCAATCCAATGTCCTCTTCTGAAAGGTCTCAGAGGATATCTGCACAGATGTGGCATACACACATGTGCACATAAAACAAAAAAATCTTTAATAAAAACACTCAGAACATCTTTGCACTTCCAGACATTTTATGGCTTTTTTTTTTTTTTTTTTTTTTAATTATACGGTGATGTCTCCCAGTGCCTGCGATCCATTCAGGCACACATTTTAATGAGCCAATTTGGATCTTTGGACCTTTGAAAAAATGAGCAGCACTTGTGTGCATGCAACTTTGGCTAAGTGATTGACGTGGAGGTGAGGGCTGCCCAGAGTTCAAATTCCATAGCTCCGAATGCACCGTGCACAAGCCTTTTTAGTGGGTCACAGCACTGCTGCTGCTGTTCTTATTCCACACCCTGGGGACCTGGGAAGAGCTTCCTTCCTACCCTCAACTGATCCTTCTAGTTTCCCTCACAAGGAATCAGAAGGCCTGCACCTCTTTTTCCAGGAAAGAAATTCCCTGAACCCTTATGACTCCAAATGGCTGTACACCTTTTGAGATCCAATAACCCAGTTCACGTCCCTGCATTCTTGACAAGGATTAAAATATGATTCAGATGTTGACTATTTAAGTTCCCTTAAAAACATTGCATAAGTCACGATGAAGTTGGTCATCTCTCCTTAATTGTTGGCTGCTATCAGTAAAGAGCGATTTGGAATTGTCTTGCTGAAGAAAACACAGCAGACAGACTCAGGCTTTGTTTTTGGAAATCCAGATCAACCTTTCAATTAGGAGCGTTTGATAAATGGTCTCTGAGAACAGGGTATTTTTCTGGCCTAGAACTCACAACGAGCCTCCTGCCACAATCTCCCTCGTGAGGGCTGGGAATTACAGACCAGAGCCACCACATCCCATTGATGAACTGGTTAAATCCAAAGAGCAGTAAACCAGAAATCTCTACAGGTCATTATTGTGTTGGAATTTCACAGATCTTTGTTACTTTCTTGACTTAAATTAAAAGGTTAGAACCCCTACTGGCATTTAGTCTACCCCGACTTCCAATTTTGAAGTGCTCTTTTCTGAGGACTCCTGTTAATTTGTCTGCATTTTCCAAAACCCCAAGATAACCTGCATCTTTGCAACACAGCTTTCAGGACCCCTGCCCTAAGTCAGACAGACAATCATAAGCCTCGCCCCGGCTGGCTCCTGGTCTTGTACTGGGATCTCTGGGCACTGGGCTCAGGTTCCTTCACCAAGGAGGCCCCTGGTTTCCTGGCACCAGCTGGGGTCCGCTCACCCAGGCTGGGTCCCCACCTCCCCACTGAGTGGCTCCGAGTCTCAGCCCAGCCCGGTTCAGCGGGCTCCGGGTTCAGCTGCCCCAGGCCACTGGGCTATCACGTGGCGCGGAGGCATGGGCGGGGCAGCCAGGCGATATTTAACAGTCGCCGGGCCGCCTTGCTGTGCGGTGATTCTGGACCGTGCGGATTTGCTCGTCTCTCAGCTCTCCTGTTCGGTGGGTTCTGCACCAGTTCTGGCCCCCAGGCCGCTGCCGCTTTACCTTCGCTGGGCTCGGAACTGCAGCAACGGGTTGGTGGCGGGGCGGGAGCAGCCCGGGGCTGGTTGGGAAAGCTCTCGCTTTTGTTCTAGAGGTTTCCTTTCTGTTTGCACGCCTGTCTGTGGTAGAGCAACTTGCGTTTGTCCTGTAGAGGCATTATTTAGAGGGAAACACCTTACAGAAGAACTTAGGAGGTGCATAGTGAGAATTGTCTGGTTTTCCTTTAGTGTCCCACCAAGCTGGACTGGAATCTTGCTCCTCCTCTGCCTCAGCATCACCACACCCCTGGAAAACGTAACGAGATCCATCCTCGGTACGGATACTGCTTGAACCTTCCGCTTTCCGGGCAATTCTTAAGGACCTGGGACTTTTGATTGGAGGCTGAGCTGTTCTAGACAGGTTCTGTCGCTGGGAAGAAGGCAGTTTCGTGTGGGTGTGGGTCACTGGGGATAGGAGATTTTACAGTCCCCTGGAGCGACTCTTTCTTGAGCTCAGTCAGCATTAAGGCAGCCGCTGCTAGTTTCAAACTTGTTCACAAGAATGGAAAAAAACACCCTAAAGTATCAGTTTGATAATCCTGCTGCTGAGAGCCAGGCCTGGTGACCTGGGCCTAATCCCAACACTAGGGAGGTTGAGTTAAGAGAGTCAGCCTAGGCTTTAGACAGGCAGGGACTAAGTAAATCAAGGGCCATCTTTAATTCTAGCACTTGGGAGGCAAAGGCAGGCAGGTCTCGTGAGTTCGAGGCCAGCCTGGTGTACTGCCCGAGTTCCAGGATAGCCAGGACTGTTACAAAGAGAAATCCTGTCTCAGAACGCCTACGAAAATAAATTGTAATTAATCAAGGGCAGGTGTTTGTGGAACACCTAAGATGTCTTCTGTTTAAATTGAATTTTCTGCCTTTCTGGTTAGCGCTTTTGAGAACAAACATTTCAGAGGAACAGGACACCTATCAACGACCAGTCTTTCCTATTGAAAGTGTGTAAACAGCTCCGGAACCTCCAGTCAGGCTGTTGGCCCTGAATTAGAGGAAGGGAAACTGAAACTGTCTGTGCAGGAATTGTACGCCTGCCTTGGTTGGGACAGGAATTGTTTCCTCAGTGTTCTGGAGTAATTTTCTTTTCTCTCCAGGCATATCTTTACTCCAGGAGGGAAGATGGCGTCAGTAGCAGTGGATCCACAACCGGTATGGCTTTTAAGTACTCGTTTCTTAGCCCTTTTCTTTCTTGTGTTTTGAGTCGTTACTATCCACTCCTCCGTGTTTGCAGAGCGTGGTGACGAGGGTGGCCAACCTGCCCTTGGTGAGCTCCACCTACGACCTGGTGTCCTCCGCTTATGTCAGTACAAAGGATCAGCACCCGTATTTGAGGTCAGTGTGTGAGATGGCGGAGAAGGGTGTGAAGACCGTGACCTCAGTGGCTGTGACAGGCGCACTGCCCATCATCCAGAAGCTGGAGCCACAGAGTGAGTTTAGATTTCTCTGTCACTTTTGAGCCCAAGGGAGTGGGTAGGGTGAGTTCTAAGGAACACCAGGAAGCCCTCAGGCCTTCCTGAAGCACTCCTCTTCCTGGAAACTGTCTGCTGACCTTCATTCACACAGATGGACTGCTTTGCAGCCATAACTGATCCTCACTTATCTTACTCTAAATAGAAACTTCCCAGCTTGGCATGGTGCTCAGCCCAGTCACCCCAGCACTGTGGAGGGAGGCGGAGAAGTGTCAGTTGAAGGCCAGCCGTGGCTACATGGTGAACTCCAGGCTGCCTGGGCTGTATGGTGAAGGCAGGCAAATCTTTGTGTTCAAGCTCACCCTGGTCAACCTAGCAAAATCCACACTAGTCAGAGCTATGTAGCGAGAACTGTCTCAAGACAACAGACCAAAAAGAAAAGAAAAAGTAAATTTCCAAAATGCTTTTGTGTTAATAACTGAAATCACCAAGCCATCGTCCAAGGGCACTGGTGAATTCACCAAAGGGGAGAATGAACTGAGTTAGCTTTCTCATACAGCATGTGCAAATTGAAAAACAAATCTTTATTACATTTTTATTGATTTTTGTGTGTCTGCACGTGTGTGTGTGTGTGTGTGTGTGTGTGTGTATGTGTGTGTTTGTGTGTAGTTGCATGTCATGACAGTACTCAGAGAATACCAGGGGCGTCTAATTCAGGTCACCAGCCTTGGCAGCCAGCGCCCTAACTCATTGAATTATCTTGCCTGCCTAAACTTTTCTTTACAAGACAAGGTTGTACATTGTAGCTTCTGCTGGCCTTGGGAACTCACTATGTAACTTTACCCTCAAACTCAAGGGTATCCCTCTGCCTTAGCCTCTCAAATGGCTAGGGTTACATTGCTGAACTACGTCATCAGTGTAAACCTTTTTACTTTTAATATTAACATTATTGAGATAAGAACACACACTGTACAGTTAATCTACTTAAGTTAAAACTGGCTGTACCTCAATGGAGGGTGCTTTCCTGGCATGTATGAGACCCTGGATTCAATCCCCAGAACTGCAAGCTGTGAGAGCAAGCTCATTTTCTTTAGCAGTCAGGACCCGCTTCCTTCCATCCCCTTAAGTTACTCTTGAACCTATTTTGATATAAGATTATTTCTGGCCTTTGGTACAGTCAGTCATAAAAAAGCTTCTTTCACTTAGCATAGCGGTTTTCAGGGCTTATCTGTGATACAGCATTGTATGTACTTCGTAGCCATAGCAAGTGTTCATGTTGTTTCTGTATTTAATCCCTTTTAATTGAAGAAGACGATCACATTGTATGGGTAGAACATATTTGTCTTAGGGTTACTTTTGCTGTGATGAAACACTGTAAATCCAAAAGCCACTGGAGGAGGAAAACGTTCATTTGGTTTACATATTCTGAATCATAGTCCATTAAGGGAAGCCAAGTCAGGAACTCAAACTGTAGGGACCTGGAGGCAGAAGCTGACTCAGAGGCTGTGGGAGAGTGCTGCTTACTGGCTCGATTCTCACGACTTGCCCAGCTTGCTTATTCAACCCAGGGCCACCACTTTGGGCTGGGCACTCCCTGATCAATCACTAATTAAGACAATGACCTACTGGTTTGTGCTATCTTTTGGAGGCATTCTCTCAATTGAGGTTTCCCTCTGTCTGATGACTCTAGCTTGTGTTGACCTAAAAACTAGCCAGACAATGCTTCTCCCACTTGGGGTGTGTGTGTGTGTGTGTGTGTGTGTGTGTGTGTGTGTGTGTGTGTGTGTGTGTGTGTGTAGACATGTGGAGGTGTGAGACTGATGCCTGGAACCTCCCTGAATCACTGTGACTTTTGAGGCAGAGTCTCTCAATCACAAATGAGAGCTCACTGACATGGCTACCCAAGCTAGCCAGGCTGGCTCCGGATCTCCTGTTAATGCAGAGGCCATGATTGCAGATGACTTGTAATCCACATCATGCAGACTCTGTGGGTCTGAACTCTGGTCTTCAAGCTTTTGTGCTTGAAGCACTTTTAACCACCAAGCTGTCTCCCCAGCCCCAACATGATCCACTCATCAGCATTTAGGTTGTGTCTACCTTGGGAAGGTGGTGAATGATGCTTCTGTGAACATATATATGCTCACCCCAGGTTTTGAGGGTAACAGTTCCAGTCTCCTTAGTATGTATTTTAGAGTGGAACTGCTGGAGCTTTAATAACTCTGTTTAAATTTCAGAGGAACTTGGGGTTGGAGAGATAACTGAGGGTTAAGAGCACTGGCTGCTCTTCCAAACAACCTGGGTGAGATTTCCAGCACCCACATAGTGGCTTACAACTATCTGTAACTCCAGTTCCAGGGGACCCAGTGGCTTTTTTGGAATCCCACAGATACCAGGATTGTACACCTGGTACACAGACTTGCAAGCAAAACACCCAACCATGCACATCGAATGTTTTTCTTTAATTTTAGAGGCACTACCAGACTCTCCAAATCTCTCCAAAAGCAGGAATGAACTGCTTTTAACAAACATTTGCATCATTCTCCAAAGGGTAAATTAGGGCCTAGGATTATAAGGATCTTTTAAGACACAGTTATTCCAATGGCGCTAACTCCCTAATGAATTTGGTGTGGATTCTTGACCTGTTATCTTTATGGGGGAAGCTTGGACTGAAATCTGGGCTTCATTAGGAAGATCTAGGGTGGTACTGTTCACTGGTGAGATCCCAGAATGTATCTCTATGTACTGAGATAAGTAGGGATTAACTCAGCATGGGCTACTTTATTTCCTGAGTGAAAGTTCAGTAGAAGGTTGCGTCACCCGTACTGTCACTAACACTGGGGCCTTCTTCCTTAGCTGCTTTCCCTACACAACCCCTCATTTACCTGTCACTGGAAGAAAGTTGCCAGGAACCTACCAAATTTCTTCCTGTGAGAGCGAGAGAAACCAAGAAGTTGATATTGTGGCTCGAAGAAAAACAAAGCTGCATTCTTGCTATTTTCATAAAAAGGCTAAAGCCCTGAAGTGTTATCCATGTGTTCATCCTATACTTACAATGAGTGATCATTTTCCTGTCTGTGCTTCCTACAGTTGCAGTCGCCAATACCTATGCCTGCAAGGGGCTAGACAGGATGGAGGCAAGGCTGCCTATTCTGAACCAGCCAACATCTGAGGTGAGCTTGGGACAGTGTTGAGGCTTGGTACTTGGGATGTTTTCATGTTTGTTTTGTTAGCCCAGTCTCTGAGTGCCATAAACACACAAAATACCTTCCCCTCAAACTGCAGCTGGAGCTGGGTTTATTTTGAAGGAGTAATGACTGCTCCCCGTCTTCCTCAGCTGCCGTTGGGGTGAGTCCAAGAAACAGAGATGAATGGACTGCTTTTGGTTAGATTGCAGGCCGGTCTCTACCAGCTTGTAACTCTGCTCCTGCTGTGAAACTGCTTTTAAGTAACTGATTCCATATGGTGCTGGATGTGTACATATACAAACTGGGAGACATAGTTCTGTGCACTGCTGATAGGAACCACATGCATATGCGACAGATAACCACTGCTGGCACAAAACAATTGGCTTTATCCGTCTTGGTGACTGTGCAGTTCAGATAATGCCCTAAAGTTTTCCTTCTGGTTAAGAATACAGCATTGCAAAAAAGGCTGTCAGTTAGGGGGACATTGGGTTGTGCCTTTCACCATTTAAATAGGTAAGTTTAGTGTATAGCCTTTAGATACCTTTCTGTGTCTCCAAAATTTTCATTTAAGTTGCTTGAGGAATTATTTTCCATTTGGGGTATTTAAATTTTGATGAATGGTTGGTTAATATGGTGGTACATGACTTGAATCTCAGGGTTCTAGACAGAGACAAGCTATTCTCTGTGAGTTTAAGGCCAGACTGGCCTACACAGTAAGACCCTTTTTCAAAGAAAAAAATCTGATGACTTATTTATAATATCTAGCATTGTAATATCTTATATACAATGAACTTGTAGCTCATTCCTTGCCTAGTGTGTAGAGGGCTGAGTTTAATCTGCAAGACCACAAATATAGTCAACTTACTGTGTTTCAAACTAGATAAAAATTAGTTTGGGGTATTAAACTGAAAACTTCATAAATTGAGATCTTATTTAAAGAATTATTAATTAATCAATTAATTTAATGTATGAATACACTGTAGCTGTCTTCAGACACACCAGAAGAGGGCATCGGATCCCATCACAGATGGTTGTGAGCCACCATGTGGTTGCTGGGAATTGAACTCAGGACCTGTGGAGGAGCAATCAGTGCTCATAACCGCTGAGCCATCTCTCCAGCCCAAATTGAGATTTTATTAAGAAGTGATTTTGAGGTGTTTGTGGCTATGTGCCACCCTCCCCTGTATCTCTTGCTGTCTTCTCTCCTTCCCTATGATTCTTCTCTTTAACTTAGACAAACCTATGTGCCAGTATTAGAGGGCCAAGTTCAACCTGGTCTGCAGTTTCCTTTCTGGACTGATGTGACTTCTACATGAGCTATGTAAAGTTATATAATCTCACCAGGAGGTAATACGTTTCTGCTGTCTGTTGTTGTTGTTGTTTGTTTGTTTTGAGAGACAGGGTTTCTTAGCTTAGGCTGCTCTTGAATTCCATTTGCAGATAAAGGTGACATTAAGCTTCTGATCCTCTTGCCTCTACCTCCCAAATGCTAGGGTCATGGATTTGTAGGCTACCACGCCCACTTTCCATGGTGCCAGGCCTCAAACCCAGTGTTTCATGTTTAAATATTCTACTAACTGAGCTACATTCCCAGGCTATCACCCTTTTTTTCTCCCTCTACCTTTGCCTATTTGCAAATTGTAATGGTTTACTAGATTATTCTTTGTCAGGAGAGCTGTTGAGGATTCAACTCAGGGCTTTTTGTTTTACTTAGTTTTGAGTCATTGTCTCCTTGTGTAGCAGAACTGGAGCTGCAGCCTTAGCCTCTTGACTGATGGAATTATAGACATGAACCACCCACCCAGTAGTTTTGAAAAATACTCTATGTGATAGGCTGTGGTGACACACACTTCGAATCCCAGCATGGGGAGGCAGAAGCAGGTTTCTGTGGGTTCATGACCAGCCTGATCTATGGAGTGAGATCCAGTACAACCAAGGCTACACAGAGAAACCCTGTCTCAAAAAAACAAAGCCAAATAAAACAACAATAAAAATCAAAAACAAAGAAAAAACAAGATAAAGTTTTAAAAAATACTATATGTAAGTTAACTTTTGGGGGTGGGGTGGTGATGGGGTGTTGGTGCCATGGTGTATGTGTGTGTTCAGAAGACATTGTGTGGAAGTTGGTTCTTTCCTCCCATCATGTGAACTCCAGGGGTAGAACTAAGGTCTTCAGGCTCTGTAGCACTTCATTCTGTCCCCTGGGCCATCTTGCTAGTCCTAAGAGAAATTCTTTTTTGTTCTTATTTTTGTTGTTTTTGAGACAGGGTTTCTCCCACATAGTCTTGGCTGTAGACCAGGCTGGCCTCCTAGGCTTCTAATATTAATTATTATGAATGGGAAAGTTATGGTGTCACACACCTTTAATCCCAGCTTTAGGGAGGCAGAGGCAGGTGGATCTCTGAGTTCCAGGTCAGCCAGGGTACCTTGTGGTGAGATCCTGTCTCAAATAAGAACAACAAAAACAAAACAACTTGTCTGGACAAATTGATTATTTCATGTTTGTTCATTTCATTTATACTTAGGGATACTCTGGTAGGACAAAGCAACCCGACAGAGACATTCAGCCTCATTAAGTCTTAATGCTATGTGTGCCCAAGACTGAGAGTAAAAGAGCATGTCCAGGTCTGGAGAGATGGCTCAGTGGTTAAGAGCACTGACTGCTCTTCCAGAGGTCCTGAGTTCAATTCCCAGCAACCACATGGTGGCTCACAGTCATCTGTAATGGGATCCAAGCCCTCTTCTGGTGTGTCTGAAGACAGTGACAGTGTACTCACATACATAAAATAAATGAATGAGAATATTTTTAAAAAGATCGTGTTCAGTGCACCTTTGACTATTTAGCTGTGTAGCCTTTGTAGAACCATGAGTGTGTATTTGCCCATATTTCTCATAAGCTGGCTTCTCTGTTTCTTTGCTTACAGATTGTTGCCAATGCCAGAGGTGCCGTAACTGGGGCGAAGGATGTAGTGACGACTACCATGGCTGGAGCCAAGGATTCTGTAGCCAGCACAGTCTCAGGGGTGGTGGATAAGACCAAAGGAGCAGTTACTGGCAGCGTGGAAAGGACCAAGTCTGTGGTCAATGGCGGCATCGATACGGTTTTGGGGATGGTGCAGCTCATGAGCAGTGGAGTGGAAAATGCAATTAGCAAGTCGGAGCTGCTGGTAGACCGATACTTCCCACTCACTCAGAAGGAGCTTGGTAATGGTGCTTTTATGCTGAAGTTATGTTTGAGCCCTTTTCAAAAAGTTTGTTCATTTACTTAGAGGAAGGTCTCACTATGTATCTCTGGCCAGCCTGTAACTCGTAAAACAGACCAGGTTGGCCTTGAACTCACAGAGATCCATCTGTTTCTTCCTCTTGTGTACAGGGTTAAGTGTGTACCACCATGTCCAACCAAAAGCTACCATTAACCTTTAATGAATTAATCAATCAGTGAAATTATGTTTTACTTGTGTGTGGTGTGCATGCATGCCTTGATGTGCATGTGGGAGTCAAAGGACAAGGTGCAGGAGCTGGTTCTGTTCCTGCATATGTGTCTTAGTCACTGTTCTATTTCTGTGACAAAACACCATGATCAGGGCAACTTATAAAGGAAAACATTTTGTCGGACTTAGGGAGCAAAAGCATGTCAGCAGGAACAGCTGAGAGCTCACATCTTCATGATGTGAAGCTAGAGGTGGAGAGAGCACACTGGGAATGACACCCAAAACTGAACTGTCAAAACCTGCCCCTTGACAGACCTGCTCCATCAAGGCCACACCTCCTAATCCTTCCCACACAGTTCTAGCATCTGGGGACTAAGGATTCAACCAAAAGCTCCTGAGGGCCATTCTCTCTCTCTCTCTCTCTCTCTCTCTCTCTCTCTCTCTCTCTCTCTCTCTCTCTGTCTCTCTCGCATGCGCGTGCTCTGAGCCTCTGTCTACTTAGCCATATTGCTGGCCTTTTATTTTTTTTATAAGATTTATTTATTTATTATATATAAATACACCGTAGCTGTCTTCAGACACACCGGAAGAGGGCACCAGATCTCATTACAGATGGTTGTGCTCTTAACCACTGAGCCATCTCTCCAGCTCCTCCCCTTTTAAGGATCTTACATAACTCAGGGTGTGGGGATGGTTATCCTGTAGCTGAGGATAACTTTGCTTCTTCTGTTGCTACCTCCTGAGTACCATACTCTTTCTCCTTTATTTTTTTGCTGAGACAGGGTCCTATATAGCCCAGGTTGGCCTCAGACTCACTAGATACACGATGCTAGCTTTGAGCTTCTGACCTTGCCTTTATCTCTTAAGTGCTGGTATTACAGTATGTACATAGTAAGTTCTAGACCATCCAGGGTTGCATAGTGAACACATCCTCCCTCCCCCAAAAAAAGCAGGGTATTGAGGCTCATGCCTGTAATCCCAGCACTAGAGGAGCAGGTGCAGGTGGAGAATCAAGAATTAAAAACAAGGGACTAGAGAGATGGCTCAGTGGAAGAACTTGGGTTTGATTCCCAGGACCCACATGGGTACTTACAACTGTCTGGAACTATAGTTCCACCACACATGCATATGATGCACAGATGTACATGCAGGGAAAACACTCATACACACAGAATAAAAATAAATAAATCTTTAAAAATAGTTCTGAGGAATGGAGAGATGGCCCAGAGGTTAAGAACACTGGCTGCTTTTTCTACAGGTCCTGAGTTCAATTCCGGGCAACCACATGGTGGCTCACAACCTTCTATAATGAGATCTGGTGTCTTCTCCTAGTGTGCAGGCATATGTACAGTTCAGAACTCTATATACCTAATAAGTAAATCTTAAAAAAAATAGTTTTAAATGCTTAAAACCCATTTTTGATTGTATAGCAAGTTTGAGACCAGCCTTAGTGGTACTTAACTACCTCTACTTCTTATCTTATGTGCCAGGGTCCATGTTGCTAAGAAGTGTGTGCAGGTAGGAAGAAACACATGTAAACCTCTCTCTCTCTCTCTCTCTCTCTCTCTCTCTCTGTGTGTGTGTGTGTGTGTGTGTGTGTGTGTAACAAATGCTTCAGTGTGATCTACCTAACAGTGGGCTGAACAGTCCTAGGAAATGAGGATTCCAACTGTGGAATTCTAAACAAAGGATCGGCTTTGTTTATCTTCTCTTTTTCCTTTTCTTTCCCTCTATTGTCAGAGATGGAAGCAAAAAAGGTGGAAGGATTTGATATGGTTCAGAAGCAAAGATACTGTGAACGGCTGGAGTCCCTGTCTACCAAGATCTGCACCCGGGCCTATCATCAGGCTCTCGGCAGGATCAAAGACGCCAAACAAAAGGGCCAGGAGACCATTTCCCAGCTCCACTCCACTGTCCATCTGGTGAGTGCCGGTTCATTTTAAGGATAAGGGTAGATATAATTATGACACTGAAGAATTTCAGTACTGTATGTGAATAGCCCAGTAGGAACGTGGAGAGTGTAGATGACTCCAGAGAAGGAAATAAAGTCAGAACTTCAGGGCCCTCAGCCACCTCTGTCCTGTGGCATGAGCACAGTGTGGTGCGGTTTTCAATGATCCAGAGAAGGGGTTGCTGTTGTGAATGTCTGCGGGACTCCAACACTGAAAAGAACAACTTCTGTGGGCCTGGAGAGAAGGCTGAGTGGTTAAGAGCACTTTTTGCACTTGTAAAGGGCTCAGATGGGGCTGGAGAGATGGCTCAGTGGTTAAGAGCACCGACTGCTCTTCCTGAGGTCCTGAGTTCAAATCCCAGCAATCACATGGTAGCTCACAACCATCTGTAATGGGATCTGATGCCACAGTGTCTGAAGACAGTTACAGTGGACTATAATAAATAAATAAAATTAAAAAAAAAAAAAAAGGGCTCAGATGGGTTGCCCCACAGCACACAGCAGCTCAGACCACCAGCAAGTCTAGTTCCGGGGATCCAACACCCTCTTCTGGCTTCTGAGGGCACCAGGCATGCATATTGTGCACATCCATGCATGCAGACATACAATATAATAAAATACTCATACAAATAACATAGAAATAAGTAAGTCTTCTTTAACAAAGAAGAAAAGGAAGAAAGAGAAAGAAAGAAAGGAAGGAAGAAAGAAAGAAAAAAAGAAAACACTTACTTTAATCCCAGCACTTGGGGAGGGAGAAGTATCCGTGATTGGGATATCTGTGTGTTCGAGGCCAGCCTGGTCTACATAGCAAACTCAGTGGCAGTCAGGACTTAAGACTTTAATCTCAAAAAATCTAAATAAATAAAAACTCAGATATTTGTTAGATATTTGCCGTGTAAATAATTCATTCTCTTTATAGTTGCAAAAGATGGAAACAGTGCACAGCAAGTAGGGGCAGGTTTGTGGGGAATGCCACAATAGGTTATTGTGCAGCCATTAAAGAATGCCAAGGTGAAGAATGGCATGTACTGTACCAAATGGCAGTTTCTTCTAGGAAGAACAGGTAGCTGGTAACAAGGAAGAGGGAGGCTGAATTCGTTTCCTCTTTTTTTTTTTTTTTCTTTTGTTTGTTTTTGAGACAAGGTCTTGCTGTACAGTTCAGGCTGGCCCGGAACTTGAAACATAGACAGAGTTAGCTTCAAACTTGTAGCAATTCTCCTGCCTTTGCCTCCCCCAATCCTGGGCTTACAGGCGTCCACCACCATGCCTGGCCGCCTTCCTCCTTCACTTTCCCCTATGCCTTTTTCTTTTTTAAATTCTCTTTTACCCTTCATGCAAATATAAAGTCTAGTACATCTTACCCTGCGCTCAGGAGACACATTGACGTCAGCGATGTCATAATCGCACAGACGCGATTAAAGAGCTGCTACTGCCTGGCTGGCCAGGAAGCCGATCAGTAAATGCAGCTCTTGTTCAATTCCATGGCATCTGTGTTGCCTGCCCACACCACAAGCTGTAAGCAGATAAGACACAAGGACTAGTTGTGTTTGCCTGGTTTGTTTCATTAAAGATTGAATTCGCCAGGAAGAATGTGCACAGTGCTAACCAGAAAATTCAGGACAAGCTCTCTGTCTCATGGGTGGAGTGGAAGAGAATCGTCGGCTACGACGACACTGACGAGTCCCATTGTGCTGAGGTAAGATGATGGAGAGCCATTCACTCCAGCGTCTGGAGAAGTCCTTACTACACTGTTTGCTTCAGTTCCCCCCATGAATCCTCTCAGAGTATATTTATGTCAGCCCAGACTGGTGGTGCAGATGTAGAATACCAGCTACTTGGGATGCTGAGGCAGGAGGATGGCAGGTTCAAGTCGAGCCTGGGTTTATCTCCAAATAAAAAAATAGAGAGGGGCTGGTGAAATGGATATGCAGTTAAAGGCACCTGGGACTCGAGGTAGAAGGAGAGAAGCAACTCCGTCAGGGTCTCCTTTGACCTCTGCCTAAGTGCACATGGTAAAGGCAGTTTAAAAAGTGACAGGACTGGGAATGTACCTCAGTGGTGCATAGTACCTGCCTTCAAATGGGTGAGTCGGGTGGCCTCTGGAAGAGACCAGGACGCAGTTGAGGACTGACGGTTAGTAAACCAGCGAAAGAGGAGCTGATATTCTAGAACTGGCTCAGTGTAACCATACAGAATGGTTCTCTGTGTCCCAGGGGCAGTGTGCTGCTGAAATCAGCATACTGTAGCTTCCTATTGGAGAAGAGACTAAGTTAAACCAACAACAGCAAGTGTATGTCTTGATTGTCTGCTCTCTCCTGCTTGCCGTTCTTCAGTTTATGATGGTGACCTTTGCAGTCACGAGTTCAAATCTCCTCCTGAGCTACTTTCCAGCTGTTAATTGGGCACATTAAACTCCAAGCATATGTTCCTAGCTGTGAAATACGATTAGTGCTGCTGCATACAGTATTGTTACTAAACCATCGAAGGATTGGTTGGAGGGTTAGCTCAATGCCAGAGCGTTCCTCCCTGAGGAAACCCAAGCAAATACTCAGGCGTCAGAGAAGCTGCATGGAGAGGATGTCTGTATGGATACGTAGCCAGCACACTGTCACTGGGCTAAATCGTTCATAGCGGCCATCGGATCCACTGCTAATTCTTGAGTTTGTTTTATTTTTAGCACATCGAGTCACATACTCTGTCTATGGCCCGCAACCTGACCCAGCAGCTCCACACTACATGCCAGACGCTCCTGTTCAACGTCCAAGGGTTACCACAGAACATTCAAGACCAGGCCAAACACTTGGGGGTGATGGCAGGTGACATCTACTCGGCGTTCCGCAATGTTACCTCCTTCAAGGAAGTGTCTGATGGCGTCCTCACTTCTAGCAAGGGGCAGCTGCAGAAAATGAAGGAGTCCTTAGATGAAGTTATGGATTACCTTGTTAACAACACGCCTCTCAACTGGCTGGTAGGTCCCTTTTATCCTCAGTCTACCGAGGTGGACAAGGCCAGCCTGAAGGTCCAGCAGCCTGAGCTCAAAACTCAGTAAACTGCTCTTGTCACCAGTGTATGATGTTGCTGACCAGGTGGCACCTTTTATTTTTTATTGTATTGAAATTAACCTGATTAGATTAGAAAAGCAGCTAGTTTGAACAAAGGTCCTTATTATGGTCATTCACAGCTCACTTATGGTCGTGCCCCCGCTGGCCCTGACACATGAGTTCTTCTTACCCAGCTGGTATGTGGAGTGTGTTAGTTTTGTGAGGACCTCACCAGAACCTTAAAGTTCAGGTGCGCTTACAGTCTTGTCCATGGCCTTTGTGTTCTTATTGGCTGTAAATGTCTGTCTGTACCGAATAAAGATTTGTTCATGTGGCCTCTGCTCTGAATGGGCATCTGCTCCTGTGTGGTCTGAGCAGGCTTCATCACTGTTTCCCTCAAGGCATGTTCTTGTGCGGCTTGAATTTAGTTTTTTTTTTCCATGTGAAGAAATACCACCTTTGGACCCAATAAAATTCATAACAGGGTAGAGCGTTTTTATGTTGTTACGTTTGCTTTGTGTGTTGCTTTTATTGACCTGCTTGATCTGCATGACATTATTAAGCACATACATGAGTTCCAGTTGGCTTTTTGGGGAGTTCAGCATTAGAAGATGAAGTCCAATTGACGATTTCAAACAGATTCAAAGCTAGCATGAAGCTGAACGCATTGTTATTGCTACTCAGGGTGATGGGAGAAGATCACTTGAGCCCAAGAATTAGAGAGCAGCCTGGGCAGCAATGAAGGCCCATAGAAGGAGTAAAGGGTCAGAAAAGGGGCTCAACAGGTAAAGGTGCTTGCTGCCAAGCCTGATGACTGGGGTTCAAGACCCATAAAGGCTGACTCTGAATGTGGTTCTCTGAGTTCCTTATGCACAATTGGGCACCCACAACACAGACACACACACAGGCCAGGGCTGGTGTCACACACTTTTAATCCTTTAAGCACTCAGAAGGCAGAGGCAAGTGGATCTCTGGTCTACATATTGAGTTCTAAGGCAGCCAGGGCTACTAAGAGAGACCCTGTGTCAAAAACAAAACAGAATAACGATGTGGAATGTCTTTTAATTTTTTAAATGATTTATAAAAAGGGGGGACGGCAGCTGAAATTGGCTCAAGGGTTAAGAGCACTAGGTGGGTTCAGTTCCCAGCGTACATGTGACAGCCCACAGCTGTCACTCCAGGCCCAAGGGAATCCAACACACATGGTGCAAGACACACATGTAGGCAGAGTACCCATTCACAAAAAGATAAAACTTAAAAGTAAAAATGACAGAAAAACAGGCACTGTCTGAAAAAGCCAAAAGATGGTATATGTTATGTGCATGTCTGATACCCATAAAGGTCAGGAGAAGACACTGGGTCCCCTGGTACTGGATCTATAATTATGAGTGGACACGTGGGTGCGGGAGTCAAACCCTGGTCCCATGCAAGGGGAGCCGGAGCTCTCAACAGCTGGGCCTTCCCTCCACCCACCTCCGGGATTTTAAGCCAGTAGAAAGGTCTGTTCACAGCAGGCTGCTTTGCTGAAAAGGAACCAAAGGGCAGGAAGTGAAGCAACTGGGTGGGTTGTATCACTTTCCAGAAGACAGCAGATTTTTTCTTTTTTTTTGGCCAAGAGCCCAGTTAAAAAGTAAGTCACAAGTGAGATTGCCCAGTGTCCACTTTACCTGGATAACCGGCTGTGCTATTTCTGAGTGAGAAAACAACTTCAGTCATTGGTGATGTGGGCGCCCATAGGATAACAGAAAAAAGTCCAAGGTTCCTGCCTATGGTCTCCAGGCTTCTCATTCCTTTAAGCAGGACACAAGTCTCCTTATCACAGAGCTGCAGTCTTATCAAACTTCCAAAAATGCAAATGAACTCTAAGACTGTAGTTAAATCCTGGGCTCAATCCCTAACACCTCACAAGCTGCATGTAAACACTCCTGGGATCCTAGCGTTTTGGAGGAGCCAACAGGAGGATTAGAAGTTCAAGATTTTTGGTGGCTATATAGTGAGTCCAGAGACAGCCTGGACGACATGGAACCCTATCTCAAAAAAAAATTTTTTTTTAAGACAGATTTGAGGGGCTGCAGAGATCTCTCTGGACAGGAACACTGGCTGCTCATGCAGAGGACCCTCTGCCTTCCGTTTCTAGCACCTACATGAAGGCTCACATATACCTATAGCCCGGTGCAGGGGAATCCGGTGCCCTCCCTTAGCAACTGTGGTCACTGCCTGCACACGGTACACATGCATACAGTCAAGCAAAATACTCCTATGCATAAAGTAAAAAGAATATTTAAAAAAAATGTTTTTTGAAAAGAAAGCAGACTCTAGAGCCACACGCTCTGCCTATTATGCTAAGTGAGCAGCGCTGCCCGTCACTAGACCTAAGCTTGAAGGTTCTCTCAGCCCTAGCTCTTGCCTTTCTATGAAAACAAGAAAGAGTAGCCAGATGGTGGTGGGACACCTCTTTAATCCTGCCCTTGGGAGGCAGAGGCAGACAGATCTCTAAGTTCAAGGCCAGTCTTGTCAACAGGGTGTGCTCCAGAACAGGCAGGGCCACACAGAGAAACCCTGTCTTCAAACAAGCAAGAAAGCAAACAAACAAACATAAATACAAAAACCTAAACAAAAATAGAAACAAAGAACCCCAAGTCACCAAAACCGTACACACATAGACACACACAAACAAGGGCGAGCATGTAACTTTGCCCATGTCCTTGCAGAGTCTGGGACAGTTACAGGTATGGTTTTAGGAAAAGTAGATGATTCATGGGTCTCTGCTTCTTAAATTTTTTTTCTTAGTTCAATTCAGTCACAATCTTTTTATTCTGTGCCCCAAAAGTATGTGTATAGTTTATTTCAGTTGGTGGAAATATTTGTATTTGAGGGTGTAAAAATGGTTTTATGCTTATTGATTTGCTTTTGTGGGCGTATGGGTGCCATTATGGGTGTGGAGAGGACAACTTGTGAGAATCCATTTTCTCATAAACTTGTGGTTTCCCCCTCAAACTCAGGTCATCAGGCTTGGCAGCAAGTGCCTTTACTCTCTGAGTCATCTCACTGGCCCCACAGTGTTTTGTTTTTGAGATGGGGACTTACTGTGTCACCAAGCTGGCCTAACTCCTGGACTCAAGCAATCCTTCTGGCTAGCCTTCAAAGTGCAGGGACTCTGGGTACTACACCTGGCTTGGAGCATTCGTATGCAATAAGGACACACATGCTTTTTCTTGTTGAGACTGGTCTTGCTACACAGCTCTGGATGCCTTCAGTCTCCCGAGGACTGAGATTATAGGCATATGTCTCAATGCTGGCTACTTAATTCTGAAAGTCTACTCTTGTGTTTCTCCATTACAAGAGTTTCAGTGCTAATTCAATTGATTATGAAAAGGAGACAGGCTTGAAAATTCTACAGAAATTTCAAAACAGAATACAGACTAGAGGTAGGTGTTGTGACTTCTTCTGCCTTTAGTCCCTGCACTTGGGAGGCAGAGGTGGGCAGATCTCTGTGAGTTCAAGGCCAACCTGGTCTACAACGTGAGTTCTAAGACAGCCAAGGCTACACAAAACAATAAAGCCAGACGACAATGCAGGTCAGTTTTAGAAGAAGCCCCTGTTGCTTGTCATGACCTGTCTACACTGGTCGTGGTTTTGTCTGCCTGTGTCTTTGTTGAGAGAACTTTTTGCAAGAATGCTTCTCATTGTCTTTTCAGTATTTGGTGTCTTCAAATCTTGCAGCTTCATTGTGGTATAAACTGACAGAAAATTAGTTTTAACAGATTTCCTAACATGATATCTTACTTAACATGGTAGGTTAGTAAGTAATAACTATGTGGGCTCTGGTGTGGTGAGCCAGCCAGCCAGCCAGCCAGCCAGCAAACAAAGTCAAGAGATTATGGGGTGCTGTCCATTAGTCTTCACAGTTTTCTCATTTTTAAAAAAACAGATTAATGATATCCTGATTGGCGAATGTGAAGTATTAAGGATGAGGATGTCTTTTAAAAAATTATTCTGGCTGGGTGTGAGGCGTATGCTTTTGATCCAGCATGGAGAGGCAGAGGCAGGTGGGTCTCTGAATTTGAGGCCAGTCTGGTTAGTCTGCATAGTGAGTTTCAGAACAGCCAGGGCTACACACAGAAACCCTGTCTCCCACCCCTAGCGCCCCAAAAAATTTAATTTCAAAAGACAGTCTCTTATGTTACTCAGGCTAGGCTCAAACTCTTGGGCTCAAGAGGTCCTTTTGCCTTAGACTCCCCAAAAGCTCAGACTGTAGTAGACACAAACTACTACGTCCTTCTGTATGGTCTGAGGTTAACCACTCTAACCACCAGAAGTATGAGGACATCATCTATGGGACAATGATATGTCTTATCTCTAACTGACCAGCAGGTTAGTCCCTAATACCTGAATGAGATTAGGGAAAACACAAGTCCTTTGGTAGGACATTTCAGGTGCTGAGGACCTAGTGAAGTACAAAAAGAAATTTGAATTTTGGGTTGTCCTCCATACCCCCTTAGAGTACTACTTACAGAGGAAGAAGGGGTGTACAGATCTTTAAGAAGCAGAGTCTAATTGGAGTCTGGGAAAGCCAGTGTGGGAGGAGAGAAAGCTCTGGCCAGCTGGGCCTTTCTTGGCTTCCATGGGACCAGGCCAGTTAGATCTCACATCTGATGCAGTTCCAGGAGAACTTGATACTGAGGTCTGTACCTGTGATGGTCTTGTGAGGTCTTTGACCCAGTCAATCTAAGTATTTATCGCTGTGTCTCAGGGAAACCTTCAGCCTATAGGTATACACTTTCCAAAGAGGTTTTATGTGATACAGGATATTCTGCAACATTTTAAAATGTCTGTACGCTGAAGATCTTTCTTTCTCTTCTTGCTTCTTCTGATGCCAGCCTCTCACTGTGTCGTAGCACAAGTTACTGAGTCAACTCTTTCTGAGGTTTCGGGGTAAGCTAGTCTCAAATTCACGGCAATCCTCCTGCCCTACTCTACTGAGTGCTAGGGTTATAATGGCCTTCCCAACCACTTTGGCAAGTCGAGGAGGCCTTTTAACTAAATTTACTGTCCACTTGTGGGTGTGCTCTAAGGAAGGGGTAGGGTTCCAGAGGAAAAGGGCAAGTCAAAATCACACCCTCGGTTAGCGGTGAGGTGGTGAGAGGCAGGTCATCTGTGCATTGCTGAATTTGACAGGTAAGAATGATGCTTGGCACAATACATATTCAGAAAAGTATCAGCTGGGTGACCACTTGAAGGGACAGGAAGTCAGGGAGAAGAAAGGTGTTTATATTTCAGAGTGGGGTAGACAGTTAAGTGAAGTCTCTTTTTTTTTTCTTCTCCTCTTTTCTTTTCTTTCCTTTATTCTTGATAAGGTTTTGCTAAGTACCCCAGTCTCATTTTGAACTCAGTATGTACCAAACTCACTCTCCAATTTCCTCATTCTTTTAAGTGTTGGGACCAAGAGATGTGCCATTGTGTCCAGCTGAGAGTCCTCTCTCACGCTTGCTTAAACTAGACCCTCAGACTAGAAGGAGACAGGGCATAAGAAGAGGAAAAGCTTTGAATCTCACTCAAGAACCTAGTCTTCATAGAGAATGAACCTTTGAGACTTTTAGCTTGTTATTCATTTCATGAAAGTTCTACTGGAGTGAGCTAGATACAAGATACTGGGCCCTTATCATGAATACCTGTATTCTGGGCTGATACTGAAAAAAACAAACTGCTTTGTACACTTACTGGGTAGAAACAATGTGAATAAAAAAGCAGCTACCATACATATATGCACATACATACACACATACACACATACACACACACACACACACATATATATATACATACATACATACATACATACATACATACATACATACATACATACATGTTTGAGTTCCTGAGAGGATAAGGCGTAAACTCTGCCCTTGTGTCAAAATAAAGAACAGAAACTTTGATGCCCTTAGAAAAAGATTGTCAGTGAATATTTGATCACATTCCAGTATAGGATGCCATCTATTCCTCACCCTTAGTGGTTGAGGCTACTAATTATTTTTCTCCTCCTGCTTCCCCCTCCCCTCTCTGTGTAGCCCTGACGATCCTGGAACTCACTTTGTAGACCAGACTGGCCTTAAACTCAGAGATCTGATTGCCTCCTAAATGCTCGGATTAAAGGCATGTGCTACCACCGCCTGTCAAGGCTACTAATTCTTACATGGTCTTTCTTTTTCTATTTCTTTTTTTTTCTTTTTTCTTTTTTTCAGAGCTGGGGACTGAACTCAGGGCCTTGCGCTTGCTAGGCAAGCGCTCTACCACTGAGCTAAATCCCCAACCCCTCTTACATGGTCTTTATTACAAAACTAACTTGCTAAAGATGACACTTTAGCCTAGGAAGGTATAGGAATTCCAGAGCAACAAATGGATCAAAGTGAAAGAAAATGCTGACTTAGGCATTTCCTGTAACTGTAAGGAGGAATAGAGACCTGACAGCTCCTAGAGGTCAAAGTGAGAAAGGTAATGGACTGTGTTAACTGACATTTACAGAAGGCAGGCAAGCTCACATGGTGTGTGTGTGTGCATCAATGATGAGGTTTTTGATAAATGTCGATGAGGAAATGGCTACCATTTAAATTATGTTTTTGTTTTTTGTTTGCTGCATACGTAGGAGTCAAGTTGCCAAGTCATGTGACAGATGTTTACCGACTGGAAGAAAGGCCAGATTTTTCCAGAGTGGTAACCCCATTCCACTCGCATTCCATTCAAATGTGAAAGCCCTGACTTCTCAGTACCTTCCTTGATACTTATTAACAGACTTTCAATTCTAGCCAATTATAGAATCACAACGTTATAGGAGTAGATATTGGGGCTAGGGAGATTGCTCAGAGGTTAAAAGCACTGGCCACTTTTTCACAAGTCCTGAGTTCAATTCACAGCAACCACATGGTGGCTCACAACCATCTGTAATGGGATCTGATGCCCTCTTCTGGTGTCTGAAGTCCCCTACAGTGTACTCATCTTCTTAAAATAAATAAATTAAAAAAAAAAAAAAAGGTAAGAGTAGATATTGAGACCTGGGAGTGGAGCTCAGTTTGTGGAGTGCCTGTCTAGCATGCAGTCAAGCCCTGGGTTCCATCTGTATCACTACATAAAATCAGGCGTGGTGACTCAGACCTGTAATACTAGCCCTTAGGAGGTAGAGGCAAGAGGATCAAAAACTCAAGATCATCCATGGGTACATACCAGGTTCAAGTGCAGCCTAGGGCATGTGGTCGTATGTGAAAGAAGAAAGAAAGAAAAAGCAGACAGTGAGTAGTGTGGATCAAATACTTCTCTTTTCATTTTCAACTCTCCATAGAAGATGGGCATTGTGGTGCCTGCTTGTAGTCCTGATACTTGCAAGGTGGAGGCAGGGGCATCGGGATCTCAAGGCCAGCCTGGGCACCATGGGAACCTACCTAAAAACAAAACACAAAACTCTATTCAAACTAGAACCTGGGAAAAACTCAGCTGAGATAACTCCTTAGAGAACAGTGGTCCGAGTGAGCTTTAGCATAGATAACAGTACCCCTCTGTCACTGGGCCTAGGACCACCTTGTCTGTCATTGTCCTCCCCTGTCCCCTCTGTGCCAGGAATTACCAGCTGGGGAGCTTGATAAGAAGATTCCTGGTCCCACACTTTTAAGTAGGTCTCGGTTTTCTTTTTGTTATTGTTGTCGTGGTTTGTTTTTTTGCTTTTTGTAGGTTTTTTGTTTTTGTTTGTTTGTTTTGAGACAGAGTCTCTTTATGTAGGTCAGGCTGTCCTGGAACTCTTTTTGTAGACAAGGCTGGTCTCAAACTCTTAGAGATCCACCTGCCTCTGCCTCCCAAGTGCTGGAATGTTCTTTACTTTTAAAGAACATTCTTATGTGCTTCTAATGCAGGTGATCCAATGACCATATTTTGAGGAACAAGGAAATAGGAAGTAAATGATTTTAATCTGAAACAGAACATAGAGTGATTTTATGTTATGTATATAGGTAACAGACAGTTACCTATAGTTCTTTTATATAAAAAATAAAAAAAACCAAGATCCTTAGTATAGGCTTTACAAAATATTTTATTTCTAGAAGTTCCTGGGCACAGGGCCTAGTGGTGCATGTTTCTCAATGCCAGCTACCCATAGTTCTGAGACAGGTCAAAACTGGCCTGGGTTACGAAGAGAGTTGAAGGCCAATATATTTGACATAGTGAGAAGTCTCCTCAAAAACAAAAAACAAAAAACAAACAAACAAAAAACCCAGAAAACTAAGAAGGCCTGTTGATACAGAGTAGCATGGGGAACCACAAGTGCAGCTTTAGTGGTAATGTGTTTGTCTGGTATCTGCAAGATCATGGCTTCAGTGCCTTGCACAGGGAAGAATAGAGCAAAATAAAATACTCAAATGGATAAGACGCAGAGGAGTGGACATTGGTTAGGTGATTAACAATAGATAACAATAATCACTGTAACCTGCACCCTATCCTAAGGATTCTAACTTCCTCAGACTTGTTAAGACAAGAGCAGACCACTGCATTGCTCTACAGAGCATCCCACTTGGGGCGAGTGAGTGGGGCAGTTGTGTGTGTGCCAGCCCACTCAGCTGTTCCTCATTGTTCAGTATAGGCAAAGCGAATGAAGCTGGACTGGATGCCCCAGGTCCTCTGGGAGGCGAGCACACCCTCAGGCTCACAGTCAGCACTGTGCGCGCACCTTTATCAGCAGTTTAAATCCCTACAGATAGCGTTTCCATTCCTGAGCTGCCTCTTGTATTATCCAGGACCCAGGGCCACTCACTGCTCATCCTTTATGAAAAGGAGAAAAAAAGACTCCATATCCTTAAAATGTTTAGTGCCATCTTGTGGAAGTTTGCTATAATATGTGAATTCATGATGTCATATCGTCATAGCGTGTGAATGGTGCCCCCTAGAGGATTTCATGGTGAACAGCCTGAAAACCCCACGGTATCTCTGGCTCAGGATATTCTGGTTTTCATGAGAGAACGAATGTCTGGCTTTCTGTCCTTGGGGAGTGTCTATGGCTACGTCACTGGTGTCGCACTGTGCATGCCATACTGGCTCCACCCTCCTCCTTGATAGGCACCTTTTCAGCAAAACACTTCTGACAGTCCTGCTTTAGCAGTACATGACTGCTTGTTCACGTTAGTAAGACAAGTATTTATTTTCTGATGCTGGGAAATGATTTGTGAAGCATTTCCCAAAGCCCTGAAAAGGTGGCAGGCAAGATCCCCAACCTCGAACTTAAACTCACCATAGATGATAGACTATGGCTACTTTTAGCCGCTCCTTCCCTCTCCCATTTCCTTCACAGCAACCAGGTTAACAGTAGAGTTGGAGACAGCCTAATAGTGTAAAGGAACTTGCACACTGATCTGATTATGTGGAAGGCGAATTGTTCATATGGCACTCCTAAACGGTCCCAAGGTGTGTGTGTGTTGTGTGTGTGTGTGTGTGTGTGTGTGTGTGTGTTGGGGGAGGAGGTTATCTTGTTGGCTTTAGGGACTGGAACTCTGCAAGTGGGACCTCCAACACTTTCAGAGAATCTTCAGAGAGTTGGTGTGTAGGTCACTAGAGTTTATTGATCCCCTTCTGCAAGTGAGTGCACCCCGACTTCATTCTTCACCTGGTAAGTTGGATACTTCAGATGAAGAGTCAGGTTGAAAAGAACTAAGAAGCACAGTGGGGACTTGGTCCAATGCCTTACTGATGTCAAAGCGCAGATAGATATAAATATAAATATATAATAGAGATATAAAACTATAGAGATAGATGGAAATATAGATTTATAGATATAGATACAGACATAGAGTTCCCATTCTAGCACTCTAACTCTCTGGCAGGAGAAAACAGCAACTGGCTTTCTGGTTTGGCAACTAGAAAATTCCTCTGTTTATATCTTTTGTGCTATAGCTTCATGGTCTATTTTATATTTAGTAGAAATAAATATAGTGTGCCAGGCATGGTGGCTCATGCTTGGGATCCAAAGATTTCTAAGGCCGAGGCAGGAGAAACTGCCACAAGTTCAGGCATATTCTGGGCTATGGGGGTCACAAAAATACATGTACACAAACATTGTTACGATACAGATCTAGTAAGAGGGAACTATAATGAATGGGTATTGAAGGCACATGGTGTGGTAGATGTTAAATACATTCATTAACAAGGGCCCAGGGAAGAAGCTAACAAAGTATATCTTTTGACCTATAACAGGCTAACATGATAGATGGCTTTTCTGGCTGATGTTCCAAATCAATTTTCGTAACACTGCTGGGCTCTGTGGATCTCAGGTTGATAAAGTCTTTGCAAAGTGAGCCCAGGAGCTGGGGTTCTTACTGTGCCAACAGGAAACTTAAGGAGTACATTAGTGAGAACGGATCTCTCAGCTCCTGAGTTCTTAGGGAGAAGTCCAGTGAAGGACACAGAGAGAAAGAGGCCTGGTGAATAAATGAAGACTTTCCTTGTTCCCATGCCTTTCATTTCCCCCTTATTGTTAGGGAATAAAATATAGCAAGCACCAAGTTTACCATGCTGGGGATGGGGAGATGGCCGAGTTGGTAAAGTGCCTGCTGGATTTGGACCACTGGCACACATATTTAAACCTGGAGCTGCGGTGTGGTCCTAGTGTTGGTGGGGTGGGTAGAACTACAGAATAGGCCTGGGACTCATGGCCAGCCAACCTAGTGGAGTCATGATGTCTCAGCTCAGTGAGAGACTCTGCCTCAAAAAATACAGTGAAGAGTGTTTGAGGAAGACACATTAAATCAACCTTTGGGCTTAAGTGTGGGCCCGTGTCTACCCATGCCCACATGCCACACAAATATTTTTATTTTGATCATTCTGAGGCAGGATTCTGCTAAAAGTATCTCTGTCATGATTCAGTGTAACTCAAGCTGGTTAGTTTTTTAGTTTTTCAGATCTTGTCTGGCTTTAAACTTGCCCTGTAACTGAGACTGATCTTGATCTTCTAGCCCCACTTTTTTTTCTCCATCTTTATTAAATTGGGTATTTCTTATTTACATTTCAATTGTTATTACTTTTCCTGGTTTCCAGGCAAACATCCACCTGACCCCTTCTCCTCCCCTTCTATATGGGTGTTTGCCTCACCATCCTACTTCCATTTCTGCCCTCCCTGCAACAATCACGTTCACTGGAGGTTCAGTCTTGGCAGGACCCAGGGCTTCCCCTTCCACTGGTGCTCTTACTAGGCTATTTATTGCTACCTATGAGGTTGGAGCCCAGGGTCAGTCCATGTATAGTCTTTGGGTAGTGGCTTAGTCCCTGGAAACTCTGGTTGGGTGGCATTGTTGTTCATACGGGGTCTCGAGCCCCTTCAAGCTCTTCCAGTTCTTTCTCTGATTCCTTCAGCGGGGGTCCCGTTCTCAGTTCAGTGGTTTGCTGCTGGCATTCGCCTATGTATTTGCTGTATTCTGGCTGTGTCTCTCAGGAGAGATCTACATCCGGTTCCTGTCAGCCTGCACTTCTTTGCTTCATCCATCTTATCTAATTGGATGGCTGTATATGTATGGGCCGCATGTGGCTAGTCCCACTTTCTACATGCTGAGATTACAGATGTCAGCCACATGCCTGGCTCATTTAAGCCATGATTTTGATATGTAACTCAGTAATATTAAATATGGTCACAATGTAGTCCAACTATCACCATCACTCACTACAGAGACTTTTCTTGTTCATGTAAAATATCCTGTCCATTTATGCTACAGGTTAAATCATTAACTCCTTAGTCCATTTCCTCATTTCTGCCCTTTTTTTTTTTTGAGGTTTTTGTTGTTGTTGTTAGTTGTTTTGGCTATTAGGACATTAGCTTTCCTATTATTATCATCATCATCATCATTATTTCTGTAATAGTCCAGTCTACACTATAGCTCCTCTTTTACCTTCCTGTGTGCTGGAGGTGAAACCCAGGGCCTGTGAGCTTGCTCAGCACAAGCCTTACCAGTGATCTACACCTCTGGCCCCTTTCGATGACTGTTTCAAAGTTCCATTTGAGGCAAATTCTCTCTGTGTAGCCCAACTGGCTTTAAGCTTACCATTGTCTTGGCCTCTGCCTCCTGAGTGCTGTATATCAAAACTAGAAAACAATTTGCTATTTCAGTTCCTAGGCAAGTCCTACAAAAGGTAGACCATTGTTATTTAAAAAGAAGGATAGTAACTCGGATTGCTTTGTTTTGTTTTATATTTTTTGAGAGTGTCTCACTACGTAGGCTGGCCGGCCTGAACTTGCAGAGGTCTGTCTGCTTCCGCATCCGGAGTGCTGGGATGACAGATGAGCGCCTGGCACGGCAGAGTCTCCTCCGGCGGCCATGAACCAGTAAAGGAGCGTTTCAGGCTGCTATGGCGGCACCTGTCAGGCTGCTATGGCGGCACCTGTCGGTATTCGCAGCACTCCACGGGTGGAGGCACGAGGAGCAGCTTTGGATCCGAAAGTTCACTTACTTGCTAACTGCCTGTTCTTTTGACCTTAGTCATCACCAGGAAGAGACTGCTCGTTCTAACATCTGAGGTTCTTCTTTTACAGATGCTTGATTTCTCTGCTTTTGACTCGACATCTGACACTGATGAAGTTCCTGATATTATTCCTTTGGAAGAAGACTGAACCCAACGATCACACACAGCTTTGTCCTCTTAAGGCAAAAGACTACCCAAACAACACAAGGAAAGAGTTCATTTTATTCAACACATAATACGTATCTTTTTTTAAATGTTTGCATCTGTTTTATTCCTGTGGCTTTATTAATCTACTCCTTTTTGGCTGCTTGATCTTAGTTGTAAATGACGTGAACTTTTGTAAGAGAACTTGTTCTGCGTCATGTATCATTTTATACAATTCTTTAATGTTTAATTGCTGAAATCCCTTTGTAATAATATTTAGCTGTAGGCCAGTGAGATGGCTTAATGGGTAAAGGTGCCAGGCCTGACGATCTGAGTTTGACTCTTTAGGACCCATATGATGAAGTGACTTTCTCAAACTGTTCTCTCTCTCTACACACACACACACACACACACACACACACAAACGTGTAATAAAAATACAAAAATTGGGTAGCATAAAATTTGACCAGAAAGTCTTTTTTTAAAAAACCGAACATTTGCTATTTTCTGTTGTTTTGTTTTTTTGAAAGCTATATTTACTTATTTTATGTATGTGAGTACACTGTTGCTCTCTTCAGACACACCAGAAGATGGCATTGAATCCCATTACAGATGGCTGTGAGCCACCATGTGGTTGCTCGGAATTGAACTCAGGACCTCTGGAAGAGCAGTCAGAGATGGATCGCTGAGCCCTATTTTCTGTTTCTTAGGACATTCTTTTGTTTTCCTTTTTTGATTTTTGAAACAGGGCTTCCCTGTGTAGCACTGGGTGTCCTGGAACTCACTACTTAGACCAGGCTGGCCTTAAACTCAGAGGTTCTCCTGCCTCTGCTTCCTGAGTGCTGGGATTATAGTCATACACCACCACAACTAGCATGAAATGGTTAAATGTATGACTCTATGGCCTTCTAAGTCACATGGCTTGGGGGATATAATTTACAAAAAGGTTTAAAGATCATGAGAAGTTTAAAAATTAAGTAAAAAACATTAGAGCTGCTTTACTTATTTTTTCTTATCTTGAAAATTTTCCAGCTGGGCCTGGTGTTGCAAGTCTTCAGTCCCAGAACTCTGAAGGCTTTGAGGGGTAGAAGGCAGGAGGATCAGAGTTCAAGGCCAGCCTCTGCTACACAGTGAATTTGAGACCATCCTATGCTTCAGGAGTCCCTGTCTCAAGAAAGATATCAAAATTTCTTTTGCACATGAAATTGTAAAGTGGTTTTTTTTTTTGAAGGGCATTGCTTAGGTTTGAGGGCAGCAAAAGAATGCTAATGTAGTTAAATTCAAGGCCACAGTCTTGCTTAAGTAACTGTATTTTGTTGTTTAATTCTTACTGAAGCCAGCTGTTCTGGCATACACTAGAGAGGCAGAGGCTGGCCTCTTTGGGAGTTTGAGGCCCGCCTGGTTTTCGTAGTGAGTTCTACATGGCTAGGGATCCATAATGAGATGGTGTCTCAACAAACCCAAATCCTTTCATCTGAGTTGTCTTCACGAAAGCAAGCACTACCTTTGCAGGCAATTTGGGTTCTATCAGTTGTGTTGAAACTTGACTCAGTCATTAGGAAACACAAAGTAGACCCCAAAGTGGATCTTGGGAAAGGTTCTTTCCCCTTCCCAAGTCCTCTTAAAATTTTAAAAATCTTATCTTGCCTCAGTGCTGGATTTACTATAAAGTTTAAGAAAACTGAATATAGCTGGACTTAGAATGCCAGTGGATGGAATAAAGACACGGAGACTTGTTATTTATGAAAACATAGGTTCTATAGCTGGCAGATTCTCAGCTACTCCAACCTGCCAAATCCTGGCCTCTGTCCCTCTACATGGCCCATTACCTGTCTTTCCCATTGATTCCCAGCACCTGTTCCTTCTCATGTCATGCTGGTGAATCCCCCATGTCTGGTTCCTCTCCCAGAAACCCTCTTCTGCTAGGAAATCCTGCCTTTCCTCCCCTGGCAACAATTGGCCACCATATCTTTATAAAATCAGTTAGTAAGTGAGGAAGGCATATGTTTACAAAATACTGGGACAGTTGATAATCCATAAGAATAACAAAACAAAAATGTGGACAGTACTCGGCTGTCTGCTGGTACAGCATCAATATCTGAACGTACAATGACCACCTTCACACGCTTCACAAAAAGATTATCTCAACAACCGAATTTGTGAGACGCCTAGTGGCACAAAACACCGCTGGTCACAGAACAGTATCAAGTATTAATTAGCTAAAAATATTCTATAAACTAAAATACAGGTCTATATTTTAGTAAGTATGAATGTCATTTTTCCCAGGTTGTGGTCACAAAGTATTTCTCACTAAAAGAAAGCAGGGCTTCTGGAAGAAATGGCTGACTCCAGGCCTGAGGCAGGAACTGCCCAAAATGAGCCTTCAATTTCTTGGAAATTTGAGAAAGTTCTCATTGTCCAAATAAAGGATAATTTGAATCACTATATGGATAACAAATCAAGCAAATTGAATCCTGTACATCTGTGTAGTTCCACAAATTCATGTATGAATATATGAGATGTGGAGGGATTGTGCATCGAAGTTAGGAGGTTGAAGAGATTATGGAAATACTACAGCAAAAATGACAACATAAAGGGTTACATACCATAAACAGAACGGAAGACAGACTTAGACAAGGTCAGTTAACTGAGAGGCTGGGATATTTAATCACCTATGTGGATAATGCAAAACCTCCTGTGAGCAACGTCAGATCTCAGAATGAACTCTGGTGCGAAATCTCAGATGACCTCCTCAAAAACTACAGGAGCTGGTGCTTTTACTAAGTCAGGAGGTAATAATTGTTTGATATGGTAATGTGAAATATGATATTCCCACCTTGAAAGACTTGTTATAGAGGGGATGATGGAGAAAGAATAGCCAGGGTGCTGGAAGGGGAAGCTGTATGCTTAGCAAGAGACAGACTTCTGGTACAGCAAGTTGAAGTCTGGCTGGTGGTGCCTCCCACCAATGCCAGCATTTGGAAGATGGAGAGCCTTCCAGAATTAGGAATTCAGGGTCACCCTCCTTTGGAAAGGGAGTTGAAGGCCAGATGAGGCTAAAAGAAATCTTCTCTCGACTCCCAACCTCTACGACCAAAGAAACATTTGATAATATAAATTTTGCCAAGCACTCGGGATGAGGTGATCAATAAGCAACTCCGCCTGACCCAGTGGCTCTTGTCCATTAATTCTCATAGTAGGAAGACAGTTACAGACTTCGATGCCAGCCTGGGACACATACAGAGTCCCAGCTCAGTTAGAGCTACATAGCAAGACCGTCTTTTTTGTTTTGTTTTGTGTTTTTCCAGACAGGGTTTCTTTGTATAGCTCTGACTGTCCCAGAATTCACTCAGTAGTGTTCTCGAACTAACAAGTTCTCCGCTTCTCGAGCGCTGGTATTAAAAAAAAAAAAGTACACCGCCGCCTCCACCCGACAAGACCCTGGCTTAAAACAAAGGAAAAGATAATTTGTTCAGGGTCATACACTTGCATTACTCACTACAAAGGGTTACAGTGTAGCTTTTCCCGAACAGCAATCACATACTGAGCAAGAGAAACCGAAAACTCAAAGAACCTAGGCCCGGAGGGCTCTAGAAAACACCTGGTTACCCGCCCTTGGAGCAAGTTGCTGGTCACGCAAGGTTTTGTGGGTCTTGTAGTTTCTCTGAGGGAGACGGCGCATTGCATGGTGGGAGCTAGAGCCTCCTCGGAAGACCAGTCCCGGAAGTCAGGCGGCGCCGGCGCCGGCGCACTGTGTCCTTGCGCAAGCGCGGGAGTTTGGTTTGCGTGTTTCGCTGCAGTCACTGCCCTGGTTTTCTGGGCGCGTTCGGCCTTTTGTGGTGTGATGGCTCTTGGAGAGGAGGCAGCGGGAGGCCGCAGCAGAGGGGTTGCCGTCACCTCGGGATGCCTGTAGGAGGAGGGGTCCAAGGGTCCTCACAGTTTCGGTGCCTTCGTTTTCCTCCGTCAGAGTCGCCGTGCCTTTGGAAAGCATGAGCTCCGCCTGGGACTCCGCTTTCGAGAAGCAGCATCTCTGGATGTACCTGCAGGCGCTGGGTTTGGATCCGAGTTCCGGCGTCAGGGTCGGCGGGAAGATGGTATCCTACGCGCACCTTGGAGAGTAAGGAGACCCGGGCGGTGGCGCGGTCCCCGGTGGAGGCAAAACTCAGAGGCCGCCAGCCCATGGCGGGGGACTGACTGTTCGTCACCAGTGTAGGGAGGAGTGCCCTGCAGTTGAGACAAAACGGCGGGCCCTCTTAACCCTCCCTGCCTTTGTGGTCTGTAGTTGGTGGGAGGCGTCGGGGAACTGTTTATGCAAACGTCTTATAAGCAGTTGACTGTGGGTTTAAACTTGGAATCCGAACTAAAGCATGTTCCAGCTGGCCAAAACAATGAATGAAAAATCAAAGGCCGATACCCTTTCTTTTGCCACTTAAGTTATTATGTTGTGATCACAAAATGAAGTTCCTTGTTTATACTCATGTACTTTAGACCCGAGCTTCCAATTTCAAGCACCCTTTTCTCTTTATAATTTAATTAAAAGAGTGATTCCATTACTATATCATCACCATCATTATTATCATCATCACTTATTATTTTGGTATTTTGAGACAAAAAAACAAAAAAACCAAACCCAAACACCCTCTCTCTGTGTAGCCCTGGGTGTCCTGGAACTCGCTCTATAGACTCCGCCTGCCTCTGCGTTCCGAGTTCTGGGATTAAAGGCATGTGCCACCACGGTCTGGCTCCTCTGCATAGGTGTTTTGCTTGCTTGTATGTCTGTGCAAGGTTGTCAGATCTCCTGGGACTGGAGTTTCAGTTTAGAACTGCCATGTGGATTCTGGAAATTGAACCGGTGTCTTTTGGAGGAGCAATCAATTCTCTTAACCTCTAGAGACATCTCTCCAGTCTCTGAATTTTGTGTTTGATCTTTTTGTTTGTTTATTTTTTCAAGACAAGGCTTCTCTGTGTAACAACCCTGGCTGTCCTGGAGTTCTTTTTTTTAGAGCAGCTAGCCTTGAACTCAGATGTCAGCCTGCCTCTGCCTCTTATGTGCCCCGATTAAAATGTACCATCATGCCTGGTTAAATGACTTTTGTTTTTTTGATGCTTTAGACGTTTTTATGCAACCTCAGTTAAATATACATACATACATACGTACACACACATATATATAGTATACAATCATTCACTTGCAATAGTTTATATATGTTATTTTAAAGTAATTCCATGACATACAGGTAATTTTACTATTAAGGATGAAAGTAAATTTGCATACTAAGGAATGCCCTTTTTTTCTTTGCGATGGAAGATCATAGAGCTTGGCCTCCAGATCTGCTTGCCTCTGCTTAAGTGCTGATTTTGTGTTAACTTTTGGTTGATGCATTTCCAGAAACTTTTGCTGCTGTTACATCTTTCAAGACCCTCCCTCACATTGAGTTATGCTACCAGAAGAGGGTGTTGGAATTTCCAGAAACAGGGCTGGAGACAGTTTATGTTCCTCACCAAGGACAAGAATAATCTGAGGATACATCTGTCATCTGTTGCCTCCATCTATTTAGTCGTTTTCTTTTTCTCTTCAACTTTTGTTTTTTCAAGACAGGGTCTCACTGTTTAGCTCTCTGGCTATCCTGGAACTTACCATGTAGACCAGGCTGTCCTTAGATTCACAAGAGATCCATTTGCCTCTGTTTCCTAGGTACTGGGACTAAAGGCATGAGACACTATGCTCAGCTTGGCTTGTTTCTTGAGATAGATCTTACTCCACCCAGCCTGCCTTGTACTTGTGATGATCCTTTTGCCTTGACTTGTGGAGTGCTAGGATTGCAGGAGTGTCCATTATGCCTGACTGTTGCCAATATAATTTCAGTTCTAGTGACTGTATTAATGCACCTAGGCATCTATTTTTCCCTCCCTTCCCCCTCCCTCCTTCTTTTTCTTCCTTCCTTTTACTCCTAATCCTCCTGTCTCTACCTCCAACTGTCAGGTGGGGTTTCATTTACTGTCTGTCTGTGTGCATGTCAAGTGTGTGAACATCAAAGGACAATGTTATGTTAGATGATTTACCGGAGTTTGGAATAGAACTCAGATCTCCCGGCTTGCAATTCTGGGAAGCAAGTTCCTTTATTAAGGTGTCTCATCTATTTCTTGATTTCTCAGTCTCTCTCTATATATGTAGATATAGATATAGATATAAATGTAGATAGATATATAGAAATATATTTGTGTGGAGTCAACACTTTCCTGCCACCATGTGGGTGTCCCAGGGATGGAATGGATCTCAGGTAGTAAGGCTTAGTGGTAAGCACCTTTACCTGCTGAACCACCTAGAACAGACTTCTAAACAAAGCACTGCATATGCTAATAATAGTAACTACTAAACAGTTACCAATCAAACTTAATTATAACTTTGAGGGCGAATATCATATTATGCTTACTTAAAGACAACAAATTCTGTTCACCTCTGTGGCAAACTTTTTGTAATTCTATGAGTTTATAGTTTATATGAGCATATATTAACTTCTGTTCTTATAAACTGTCTCAGCCCAAGGATTTGTCTCAAAGACTGTATTTGGAAAGTCTCATTAGTTTTGTTAGGGCGTGGACTAGAGGGAAAGGAGAGCTGCATAGTTATCCACACCTGTACATTGGCAGCGGGAAGGAAAAGAGGTGGAGGTGGTGTATGTGTCCACTCAACACCTGTTGAATGCTCGTCCAACTAGGATATTTTTGGGAGGAGACAGTTTTTCTAGCTTCTAGCTTAAAGTTTGTGTATATAGTGAGGACAAGCAAATTATTAAAATGCATCTTAAGAAAATAGTATAGTACTTAAGGAAGAAGTTGGGATAGATTGCTATCTGTAAAAGGTCTAAAATAGTTACCCAACAAGTATCAAGTTCTCAAAAAACTTTAGCTTTTGTTACTATCTACTACTTAGTAAATCCCGTCAGAGGGTCTCTTCTCTGCTAGGTAATTAGGCTTTCGTCCCTTTCTGTTTAGTGTCCTAGCAATAAAGCAAAGGCTAGTTGTTCATTTGAATCTCTGTTTTCACAATCAGAAAATAAAAGCTTGTCTGCTTGTCTCGTTTTTCTCCATTTATTTACTCACTTTACATCTCCGCTGCTGCCCCTCCCCCCATGCTTGTCAATTGTGTATAAAATGTACCTGAATAAGAAAAGTTAACTTGCCTTGACCTCTTGAGAATGAGAAATAGCATGTGAGTGAATACATAAGCAGTTATGATGAACCTCTTTAGTGCAGTATCTAGACAGCTTTGGATGCCAAATCGCTTTATTAATCATTTGTCTTTGCCTTTTCACTTTAAACCATTAGGGACATGTTTGACAAACTGAACCGCGATGCCTTTCATATAGTTTCTTATTTTTTGTTTAAAACACTGGATGAGTCTCTTGCCAAAGAAGTTTTCAGGTAAGAAAAAAATTATTTCATTTTCTTCTTTTTTGAAATGTCTCATGCTCAGATTTGAAAATGTCCTCCTCCTCTCCTTCCTCCCCTCCCTCCTCCTCCCTCCCCCCCTCCCTCCCCCTCCCTCCCCTCCCTCCCTCCTCCCTCCTTTCCTCCCTTCATTCCTTCCTTCGGTTTTTCAAGACAGTGTTTCTCTGTGTAGCACTGTCTGTCCTGAACTCACTCTGTAGGTTAGGCTGGCTTTGAACTCAGAGATCCACATGCTTCTGCCTCCGAGTGTTGGGATTAAAGGCGTGTACCACAGCCAGCTGGTCAGTAACTTGTTTAGAGTGGATGTATCCTTAGAAATGGAAGTGCTTACGCCTTATATAGCTAGGCGAGGGCTTGGGGGTGTGTGTTTGTGTGCTTATTTTAAAATACTGTATGTTTCATAAATATTGTAGATTTTGTTCTTTACAGTTTGACCTGCTATTCTTTATGGTCTTTTGATGGGAGGATTGAGACAGGGTCTTACTATGTTTGGCTAGCCTGGAGCTCAGTATGTATAATATGTAGACCAGACTGGTCTCTAACATCTGCTTCTGCCTGTAGTGCTGGGATTAAAGATATGTGCCACCACATCAGCTTCATGGTCTAAAAATTAATGGGTTGATATATACTTATTTTTTCCTCTGTAAAATTTTTATTTTGAGGGCACTACAGAGATGGCTATGCTTAAGTGCACTGGCTGTTCTAGAGGACCTGTATTTGATTTCCCACACCCACATGTTGGTTTACAACCGTCTGTATGTAACTCTGGTTCCAGGGGATACAACACCCTTTTCTGCCTCTGCCTCCCTAGCGCTGGTATTAAAGACAAGTAACACTACCTAGCTAAATCCTTCTAATTCTATCATAAAGAGTTCCACTCGCTGGTGACAAAAACATTCAAATATGGGCCTGTGGGGGCTTTGTTATTCAGAACACTACAAGGGGCTTCAGATTTTTCTGATGTTTTTTCCCTGATTAAAACCATCATGGCTCAGTCTGTGTTTTAGATAATGTGAAGACAGAAGTAAGCGTTATTCCTAAAGTCACTTAGCTGAGAATATAACTTGTTTACATTCTAGCCTTCAGTCCTGTTTTCTGTAAATGTATTGTTGTTTTCCTTGTCTACCAGGGATTAAATTTACAACCCTACGTGTTCCAAAGTACAAACAACGTGATTGTTTTTGAGAGGTCGGGTCTCTATGTTGCCCTGGTTGACCTGGAACTCCCAGAGATGCTCCTGCTTTTTCCTCCTGTCTTCAGGGATTAAAGGCATAAACTCATTGGGCTCAAAACTTGATTCTTTAAATAAGTATACCTCAGTAAATAAGTGGACAAAAAAAGGTTATTGAGGGAGTAATAGGTAAATTGTAAAGTGTCCCCTACCCCCTTTTCCAAAGCTAGGGTGTCACTGTTACCCCTTGCCTGCCTGGTTCTCTGTAGATTTTGAACTCACAGAGTTCCACATGCCTCTGCCTTACCCCAGTGCTCAGATTAAAAGCTTGCACCAAGATTGCCTTATTTTTCTTGGCAAATCTCTATAATAATTATTTGTAATCAAATGAACTTCTTATAATAATGACCTAAGAACTGTTTTCTCATAGGCTGATATCTTTAGTTCAGACTAGGAATACTAGTTTAATTTGTTTTGCTTTAATGTTTCTACTGTGGGGAACAAATCTGATGTTTTTTAAATTTTGTATTTTGGGAGGTGTGGTAGTAATTACCCCCCCCCCCCATAGATTCGTGTATAAATGCTTGGCCATAGGGAATGTCACTGTTAGTAGGTATGGTCTTATTGTAGCCTTGTTAGAGGAAGAGTGTCACTGTAGAGGCTGAGTTTGAGGTGTTAAATGCTCAAGCTACAACTGATGCCACACACAGTCCTCTTCTGCCTGCAGACGAAAACGTAGAACTTTTGGTTCCTCTAGCCTTCATGTCTGCTTTCACACTGCCCTGCTCCCCCATGATAATGGACTAAACATGGAAACTGTAAGCCAGCACCAACTAAATGTATTTCTTTATCTGAATTGCCTTGGTCCTGATGTCTCTTTACAGCAATAAAATCTAAACTAAGACCAAAGTGTTCATTAGTCTACTGTTCTTATCTTTTCAAGAGATTGCTGGCCTCCATTTGACCAAAAACTTGACATGGAATTCCGGAAACATTGTTGTGAATGGTTAAAAGAGATTTCTGTAAGTATTTCCTTTGTAAAATAGAAAATGCAGATTTGAAGGTCCAGGTGTGCCTGTAATCCCAGTGCTTGAGAGGCAGAGAGAGGCAGGAGGACCATCCAGACTAAGGCTAACCTGGCCTTTGTAGTGAGTTCTAGGCCAGCCAGGGTGACAGATTGTCTTACAGAAATAAACACAACAACAAACAAAAATATCCCTTTGAAAAGACTGAGGATGTAGCTCAGTGCTAGGACACTTGCCTAGAGTGTGTAAGCCTTGGGTTCCATCACCCTAGTAAAACCATCTAACCAAACCAAGAACAACTAACTATTAAACTACATTAATCCTTTTCAACAGATGAAATGTGTGAGTATGTCTAGGCCCAAGGTAGATTTTTGGATGTCTAACTTGATTATACTTTTCTTTTGATTTTTTGAGACAGGGTTTCAGCTCTGGCTGTCCTGGAACAGGCTCTGTAGAACAGGCTGGCTTTGGACTCAAGATTGGCTTGCCTTTGGCTCCCAAATGCTCCTATTAAAGGTGTGGGCCACCATGCCTTTCCAAAGCTGGTTCTTTTTCTGAACTTAGAGCCTGCCTGTTACTGCTACCAGAAAAATTGTTTATGTGTCCCAGAGTGCTGGATTACAGGCAGGTGCTCTGCCTATCTGGCTTCTTTTTGGATTCTGGGAATTTTAACTCTTCCTCCTGCTTATGTGATAAGTACTTTATCCACTGAGCTATCTCCCAGCCTCCAGAGTATAGCTCTAGCTGGCCTGGAATTGATACACAGATCAGTCTGGTTTTGAGCTCCTAGAGATCTTTCTACCCTTCTCTGCCCGAGTGCTCAGCCTAAAAGCCTGTGTCAACATTCACAGCCCTTTATGATTTTGTTTCTCTCCCTAGTGCTGGGATTGTAACTCTTAACACTCTACTCAACTTTCTTAGTTTAAAAAATGGTGGGAGTGGGCTGGAGGTAGTAATTAGCTGCAACTTTATGTTTTCTGCGTATTTTCCATTCCTCCATGGAAATCTGATTTTTCCAGGCCACTGCTTTGAAGGGTTGATGGTTTACTGTGCTACAGTGAGGAGCTGACATGTGGCCTCTATTGCAGAATTGTCATAGGATGGGGCTCAGTGGTTTAGAGCATTGGCTACTCTTCCAGAGGACTCAGGTTTGATTCCTAGCACCCACATAACCATAGCAGCAGCTCACAAACTCCAGTTCCAATAAACTCCAGTTCTAGGGGATCTGATGCCTTTTTCTGGCCATAACCTTGAGTGTATGCATCTATACACAGGCATACATGCAGGCAAAGCACCCACACAAATAAAATAATGAAATTAAAAATCAGTGATTAAAATTGTTGATTGAATCATGTCATGTCCTCTTCCCTAGGCTGAATGTGGGAGTAGTTTTCCTCAGGTTGTTGGCTCATTGCTTATGTCTCCCGGCGGTCCTAAGTTTATTCATCTGATGTATCATTTTGCAAGATATGTTGCAATCAAATATATTAAAACAAACTCTAACAGTAAGTTTACTTATACTTTATTTGTTTTTATTCTTAATTGTTATTTATTATTTTAAAATCAAGATGAAAATGAGTTAAGCCATTCATTTGCCTGAAAAAGCATGTGGTTAATATTTTACTATCTAGGCTGGAAACCTCACAATGAGCCTGTTAATATATGTGTCACTTTGTTATGCTCTGGTACAGAGTTTGGAGTACATTCTCCATAGAAAGGTCAGATAAGTATTTTAGGCTTTATTCCTTCCCTCTGTTTTGTTTCTATAACAGTTCAGAGACAGAGAAGCTGCAAGCATGGCACATGCCTACTATCCTGGGGCTGAGGTGGGAGGAATAGAAGAGTAAGCCTCCTTGTGCTGAATAACAAGTTTTGGGCAAAACCATCACTACCTAGTGAGAACATGTCTTTTTTTTTTTTTTTTTTTTTTTTTAATCTTTATTAACTTGAGTATATCTTATTTACATTTCGATTGTTATTCCCCCTTCCTGGTTTCTGGGCCAACATCCCCCTAGCCCCTCCCCCTCCCCTTCTATATGGGCTTGTGAGAACATGTCTTAAAGACATTGGAGAAACTCAGTTTTACCTTGCTTGCTTAAAGGCAGCCACTGAGACAAATTATACCTCTAATCCAGCATG